>NC_027754.1:812211-815629 GCF_000695525.1 Brassica oleracea var. oleracea | reverse complement strand
CAAGTACAAACTTGCCTCATTTTTAATGATAATTCACATACTTATCACAAAAAAAAATGATGACCATTTACTAATGTCCCCATGAATAACTCTGGATTGAAGATGATCTTTTACCATCTCAAGCATATATCAGTCTATGTCGGATCAATTTTATATCGATCATAATCTATATATCCTTCAATCAATTCATCAGTAATGCGGCTAATACAAGATCTAAAAATCATAGATTTTATGTCTTCTGAACTTAAATGTGTTTGTATAAACAAATGCTGAAATGACATGACACCAGACATGACACCAGATGATCAGAACTATGCAAGTACGAGAGTTACTGACTTGTGGCAACCAAAACCGTTTCAAGTAGTTCTTCAGCAGCTGCTTTAAGGTCATGTCCACCATCGGTGATTTTACTTTTATGAATCAATCCAAGCTTGAGGTGTAGTAACCCTTCCGAAGAGGTAAAATGGTCAAGATCGACAAAATCAGAATTGGGAGCCGAGCTTTTGGAAATCTAAAGTATCTGGAGGAATGTTGAGTTTTGATCACATAAAACTTGACATGATTCAGAAAAAAGAGAAGATTGGTCGAGCATCAACTTGGTGGTCGAATCGCGGGCGATAAGGATCGAGCGAGAAGTTTTAAAGTACAAGATGGTCAAAGAATTGATCATGAGTGAACCATGAGTCAAATAAACTGCTCGACCATGGTTAGACAATGTGATAGATTGATCAGAAGAACGTTTTGGAAGCATCATGTTTTTGGAAGACGGCATTTTAGAAGCTTGACTTTTTAGAAAAACGACGTTTCTTCAGCACAAAGTTTTCTGCAAAACTTCGTATCAGTAAAATATTATGTTGGAAACATAATATGCCGGAAGCAGGACGGGAATTAAGAAGGACAAGAAGCAAGCAAGACGGGATCGAAGCATGACGGGAAAATCCGAAATATGATGAAAACCCTAATTTCAGTATTTTGGAATTTCTCAGGGAAGGCGGAGGCTTGGAAAATATTTTCCGTCAAGTTGAGAATTCATTTGGAGTTTATTAAAAATATCATCTCATCAGAATGGGAGCAGAAACATATTCAGGATTGATCGTGGATCATAAATTTGCTGGAAGGACCGAAATCAGACAAATGAACAGAGAAGCTCGAGGTGTCTCGTTGCATGGGTTCAGAACGTGGTGTCAACCATTGAACAAACTGAGTTTCTACAGAAGCTTGAGGTGTCGCCGTGCATGGAAGTAGTACATGCAGCCTGACATGTAGAAGCACGAGGTGGATCGACCAAGCACGAGGTGTTGTTGCGTATGCAACCGAAGCATGCTGATCGACATGTGTGAGATGGTGTGTCGCCTTGCATGAGTTCCAGTCCTGAGGAAGGCCATATGGACGTGGGTGTGTTGTCCTGCATGTGATTGAGACATTCACCCAGCCATGTGGAGCACGAGGTGCCGCCGCACATGCTTCTGGAGCCATGCGGAACGACACACTGGCTGCCACCAATCTGAAGCTGATTGGTTGATGTCTTCTACAAATATGCACGACCTCCCTTCAGTTTCAGACATCCATAACTGTCCAAAGAAAGTTAAAAACTTGAGAGAAAAGTTGAAAAAGAAAGCAAGAGTTTCCGAGATATTTTGAGAGTTTTAGAGAGATTTCGAGGTCAGTTTCTCTACTGATTTCGAGTCAAAGCCTAGGGAAGGTTCTGTCCAACTGAAGGTTAGTCAAGTGAAGATCTGGAAAGCAAATAAACGTGGCTAGAGAGATATAGAGAGGGAAAGAAGGTGGTCGATTTAAGAGTATGGTCGATTCTGAAGATCGATACTCCACCGAGAAAGCTAGTTTTGTCCAATCGACGATTCTCTACAAATGTGACGCAGAAGCTCTTTCCAGATCAGTCCATTCTTTGATGGTCAAGCGGAAGTGCTGTTCGGAGTTAGTTCAGTTACACGGGTTCAGATCAGTCGAAGTTCTGAAGCTCGATACTCCGCCCGGAAGTCCGAAGAACTGTCCAGAAGCTAGAGAAGGTTCTACTCGAGTTGAGTTCAGTCCAGACCATTAGCAGGGGAGGTTGTGTCCAAGTCAAGATCATCCCAGTACAGTCAAGTCTTCCATTGGGTTATGGCCAAGTCTTCTCCGATCAACCACCTGCTTCTCGCCTAGAACACTGAGAGTTGGTTTGTTTGAATTCCACTTGGAATTTAGGGTAGATCGAGTCTGCATAAGAGTAGAATACTCACATTATTGCATGGTAGAGTCCTTAGGCTTATTTTAATTATGGAATCAGACTCAGTTTAGCATGGACTAAGCTGAGATGAAAGGAATTAAGGCTGAGTTAATATGGAAAAGATATGATATGTGAAGCTAAAACATTTTTGATACATCATACATGAAAAATGGAACCAACCATACAAACATTTGTATGATCCTAAAATAGCTAGGCCAACAACATTATATGATTATAGGTCCACTGGTTTGTGCAATATGATTTACAAAATGATTCAAAAAATTTAGTAAAGAAGATAAAAGTTTTCCTTGACAAAATTGTTGTGCACATAAGAGAAATTAACTTCGACGAAAGTAAGAGAAAAAGTATGATTGAAAAAAATACCATTTAGAATTTCTATATTGATTGTGTGAACATTATAATTTCAATCAGTTAACACGTATTTATACTAGCCTCTTTTCCCTATAGGAAAACATCTTTATTTTACTAAAGATACTTTTCATAATCCAAAAAGCATATTGTACTAAACAAATGTGATCTTTTAATGGTACACAGAGATTTAAGTCACTTCCACAATCAATAAAAGAATATCTGAATCTCAAAGCGCCTTCATAACATCCTAATTGTGCTTGACCTAATGCCTCATTAAAATAAAAAAAACGAGTTTCACATAATGATATGGTGAAAAAGACATGCATCACTAAAGCATATGATCGGTTAGAATGAGATTTTTAAAATCCACATTAAGAGCTTTCAGTCTCAGTGGACATTTGAAGAAATAGATTATGAAAACTGTGAAGTCTATAGATATCCAATTATTATATATGGAAATGTGCAAGAAGTTATGATTTTAGAGAATAGAGTAGGTATTGAGAGATTAAAGGTCGATTAGAGAAGGTTAGTGAGAGATTTGTAGAGAGATTAGGTAGTAATCATGTTTAAGAGTATTTAAGAATCATCATGAACAAGAGAGAGAGTCTAGAGAGATAATCCCATACTTCTTAATTATTAATCTGATCAGAGTTTACAATATATATGAGGAGGTAACAATATGATGAGAGTTTCATAAAGTAGCACTATTACAAGAGATAAGGTTTGCTTTAATTCAAACCATCCAATGAGCTTCTTCCTTGTGCATAAAGCTCCTTTTGCTTTATCCAGCTCTTCTTCAGCCTGTCACACGCACCTCCC
>NC_027754.1:811536-812107 GCF_000695525.1 Brassica oleracea var. oleracea | reverse complement strand
CTTTGCAAGTTACTCGGGTAACTAGTATTACTATGGTCTCTTCATCATACTCAACTCCTCATGTCTTTCTCTTCCTATATATTGATCTCATCTCAACACTCTCCCTCAGGCTCAACTTTGTGAAAGTCTGAGCTTGGATAGCCATGAGATCTTCCTCATTAAAAACCTCACCAAGGAAAACCCATTGGGACAAAACCTTGATGAGGGAAAAAGAGTAAAGACCTCATGACTTAGGGGATCAGCTCCTTCTCTTCCCAAGATCTATGAGTCCTAATCTGATGTGAATGGACTCCATAGTCTTTTGTCTTGCTGCCTTGGTGAACACATCTGCCAACTGATCTTTACTTCTTGTTTAACATGGCAAGATCACTCCCAAGACTATCATCTGCCTCACCTTGTGGTAATCTACTTCAATGTGCTTCGTCTTTTCATGGAATACCGAGTTGGAAGCTATGTGGATTGCGGCTTGGTTATCACAATGCATGGTCATTGGCTTGGCTTGATCAATCCCCAAATGCTTCAAGATGCCCTTGATCCATACTAGCTCGTTTGTAAGCTTCAGCATGGCTCT
>NC_027754.1:809429-811115 GCF_000695525.1 Brassica oleracea var. oleracea | reverse complement strand
TTTATATCAAATACTGATTTCAGAAACTCCTTGGTGGCTCGGATTCCTTCCTTATCACTGCCTGTTATGATGATGTCATCCACATACACAAGCAAAACAATAATACCTGATGGAGTATTGAGAGTAAAGAGAGTGTGATCAAGCTCGGACTTCCTGAAGCCTCTACCATTCAGTATTGTGCTTAGCTTATTGTACCATGCTCTAGGTGATTGTTTCAATCCATAGATGGCTTTCTTCAGTCTAAGAACATTTCCTGGCTTCACCATTCCTTCAAGACCCGGAGGTGGTAGCATATAGACTTCATCTTCTAGCTCTCCTTGGAGGAAAGCATTCTTCACATCCATTTGCCAAAGATCCCACCCAAGGTTGGTTGCAACTGATAGTACAATCCTAATGGTATGAAGCTTTGCAACAGGTGCAAGAGTATCAATGTAATCCTCTCCATAGGTTTGTGTGAAACCTCTTGCTACCAGACTTGTCTTACGCCTATCAATCTTCCCATTAGGTAAGTACTTGATGGTGAAGATCCACTTGCATGACACAGCTCTCTTCCCCTTAGGCAACTCACTCTCATACCATGTATCATTTCTAATCATGGCATCAACCTCATCATTGACTGAATCCCTCCATTCTTGAATCAGCATTGCTTCTTCATAGTTTCTTGGCACATAGCTTTCATATAAGCTTACCATAGAGGAGTAATGCTCTTCCGGAAACTCAGCAAAGGAGCACACATCTTGGAAATGATGTTCCACAGCCTGGGCATTGTATAACACTCTCGTGTTTACCCAGTTTCTTGTGTTTGCCCACTCGGAAGCATCCCTCCTTACTCGTGTGCTTCTTCCCAAAGGAACTTTTACTTGTTCCTCAACAGCTTCCTCTTGTAGCTGGATTTCTTCTCTAGCTTCCTGACCTTCATTCTGAACTTCTCTTCCTGATTCATCTCCACTTTGGACAGGAGAATCTGAGCCTTGATCTTCTAGACCTCCAGCTTCTTCTGAGCCTTGATCTCTTAACCCTTCAGCTTCAGATTCACTTCCCCCCCTCATGTTCAAAGTGGGTTGGTTCTTCAGCGGCCCCTTGAGTAGGCTCTTCCCGCCTACTCTGATCCTGGGACACGCCAATACCGAGTTCTTCTAGTATGTTTCTCAAACTAGCAGCTCTATCTGATGGTTGAGAAATCCCTTCAAGCTCCTCCCAATTCTTCTCTTCATAATACCCTTTATCTTCCATGAACTTCACATCCCTAGACACCAAGACTCTTCTAGCAGTGGGATCAAAGAACTTGTATCCCTTTTGAGATGCGGAATATCCAATAAGCATAGCCTTGGTGCTCTTTGCTTCAAGTTTGTTTCTCATCTCTCCTGGTACCAGTACATAGCACACACACCCAAATGTCCTCAAGTGGTCTAGAACTGGTCGACTCTTGTTGAGTACCTCAAATGGAGACTAATCCTCTAGGATTCTGGTTGGTATCATGTTGATTAGATAGCAAGCAATCATCACAACATCATTCCAAAATATCTTAGGGACACTCTTGTGGAACATCATTGAACGGGCCACTTCCAAGAGGTGTATGTTCTTCCCTTCAGCAACTCCATTCTGTTGTGGAGTGTAAGGACAGCTAGTCTGATGTAGAATCCCATGTTGAGCTAGGTGATCTTTGAATGCGTGGCCTATGTATTC
>NC_027754.1:795433-809355 GCF_000695525.1 Brassica oleracea var. oleracea | reverse complement strand
TACTGCTCTTAATATCCTGAAACTTAACATCATCAGGACTAAAGATAACATTGCATTGAAGATCAGTGGTGTATCTTTTGACAGATAAAAGATTAGAAGTAAACTCAAGCATGAAAAATGCTTTTGAATCCTTATCAAACAGTTTTAGTTTACCAATTCCTCTTATAGGAATTCTATCTCCATTAGCAATCATAACATGTCCATGAGCCGTTCTATGTCTTTAATCAAGTTATTATCACTAATCATATGATGAGATGCACCAGAATCAATGATCAAAGGTTTATGCATGTTTCTAGTAATCTCAGTCCTTGATGGTTCATTTTGTTTTAGCAGGTTTCCTAGTAATCCTAACATCTTACTAGTTATACTAGTCTCACTAGCAGTAGTGTAGGCGCTTTTAAACATGTCTAGTAATTTATCAGTATTACTAGGATTACTAACAGCAGTGTAAGAGCTTTTAAAAATGTTTAGTAATAAAGAGGTAGTTTGAACCACCCTAACGCAACCGGGACAGTAACTAGCTTGCTGAAGTTGTTTCCTTCCATCTTCTCTGGCTTGAACCAGAAATTACCAGAAAGCTTCAAACTTGCAACTCAGCTGAAGAACACACAGTTCCAGACTTCAAGAACACACGAGCTCAAGGCACAGCACCACAGGACTCAACTTTATCACACAGCTTCATGGAACCCTCAAGAACACAAGAGCAAGAACACAAGGACACAAGAGCTAGAGAAAGAAAGAAATGGAACGAGGTTTCTCAATAAACAAGCGAACCTGGCTCGGATACCATATGATTTTAGAGAATATAGTAGGTATTGAGAGATTAAAGGTAGATTAGAGAAGGTTAATGGGAGATTTGTAGAGAGATTAGGTAGTAATCATGTTTAAGAGTATTCAAGAATCATCATGAACAAGAGAGGGAGAGTCTAGAGAGATAATCCCATACTTTTTAATTATTAATCTGATAAGAGTTTACAATATATATGAGGAGGCAACAATAGGATGAGGGTTTCATAAAGTAGCACTATTACAAGAGATAAGGTTTGCTTTAATCCAAACCATCCAATGAGTTTCTTCCTTGTGCATAAAGCTCCTTTTGTTTTATCCAGCTCTTCTCCAGCCTGTCACACGTGCCTCCTCTTCCCTTGCAATGGACTGATGCCTTAGCTAAGGGAATATGGCTTCTCTTCTTCTTCTTCTTCCAAAGTTACCCGGGTAACTAGTATAACTAGTATACTAGTAAGTTACTCGGGTAACTAGTAAGTTACTCGGGTAACTATTATTACTACGGCCTCTTCATCATACTCAACTCCTCATGTCTTTCTCTTCCTATATATTAATCTCATCTCAACAGAAGTTATAAGGCCACAAAGGGTCTCTGACAAGTTACCCCTTATCTTTGTACCTCCATATAATAAGTGCAGATGTTTTGATTAATCTAATTGCAGATAACATTTGGTCTAAAAAAGAAATTAAATGGTTATGAATTCTTTCCTATCTCATCACTCCTCTTTGCAGATGATTCTCTTTTTTTTTTGTCAAGCAAACACTAGGAATAGCAGAGAAACTGAAGAAATTCTCCAAGAACATGAGCTTGCATTAGATCAAAAATTAATCCATCCAGATCCATAATCACTATCGGCTAAAATACACATGGTGCTACAACTACAACTTAAGAACATTTTGAATATTCCAAATCATGGAATATATATCATGGAGGAGATGATAAATAGATAGGGCTCTTGGAACAATTTGAACATTAAAGAAAGAAATGTTTGAAAACATATTAAACAAGGTTTGTCAGCTAAAATCAAACTGGAGCACAAAATTTATATCATATACTAGAAAAACGAATACTTACTAAATTAGTGAGGGTTTCAATGCCAGTTTTTTCAGTGCCTTGCTTTAAATTACAAAAAATAAATAGTGGATGAAATAACATATATGTTAATGCATTTTTTTGGGGGGAAACCGGATAGCATAACAAAAGTATATCATGGATTGCATGAAAAAACTGCAATATTCTAAGGTTTTGAAATGGTAACACTTTAAACTGCAAAATGATGCGGTTAATATTAACAAAAATCTCTACATATATAGATGTAATTATAGCTTTTATTACTATTATAACAGTACCACAACTATTTCGCATGTTACCATTCAGACCGTAAAAAAGCAGAATATTTAGGTTTTAAGGATTTAAAAAGTTTTAATGATTCTCTTTTGGCTAAACAAGTATTAAGACTTCACAAACACATGAACTCTTTATTTGCACGACTAATGAAAGATTGATATAACAAATACACAATTATATTGAACTCACGAATCAGCCGTATGAATAAAGTTACATTGTTACCGGTTTCATCATCTTAAGAAAGGATTATGCACCATAATTGGTGATGGTGAAAAAACAAAAGATTATAAAGACAATTGGATAGAAAGTAATCCCCCCGATCAGCTATATGACATCAGATAGTCAATGATCTATAAAGAACATAGTAAAATAATCATATTAATCTAGTTATAATCAAAGATAAAAAAAAAGATTGAGTTATCTTTAACTATACAACATGTGGATAAAGTAGGTATTGGAAAATAGATAAAACATCAAATCCCATGGTAACAAACATTAATACACTATATGGTGATAATGGATTAAAATCAATATTATGGAAGCTCAAGACCATGCCAAAAATAAAATATTTCATATGGAGGATCCTATCAAGAATTTGGGACAACTGCTAGATTAAGTACAAAGAGTAATTTTATGGATATGTTTCGGAGATGTGCCCGACATCAGAAAATATATCACATATTTTTCTCATGTCCGATCTCATAAATGATCTGGAGAATGTCTGAAAGTACGCTAGGAAAATCGATCGACGCTTGAAGAGCAACATCGGTCGATCATAATCACTTACTACCGATCGACAAACATACCTGTGCATCGATCGATGCACAGTCACACGAGTGTGATCGCAAATTAAAAGATTTCATTTTCCAGAAGATCTATTATTTGCAACTTAAGTCCATAGCCGCCTGATAGGCTATATGTACTAGGGTTTTGTATCATTTTAGGCAGACACTTGCAAAAAGACTTAGTTTGGAGAATGAGCATTTTGGCTACCATTAGAAGAGCTTAGGATTGGAGAGATAGATCTGAGACTGCAAAAACAGAGAAGATCTTGAACTCCTTTATTTCTAATACTCTATCTATTTCTGTTCTATGTTTCATTTGAGTTTATTTCATGCCATCATGGCTTTGTCTCTCATGAATATGTTTGAGTAAACAATTGTTACATTTAGGTTTCTCACCATGGTTGAAATTATGTACTGCTAATATGACTATTAAAAAGGTGTTTTGATTGTTCTTTCATTGCTTGTGAACTTAATGCTAAAATTGAGATTGATCACCTTCATTTTAGATCTTAGGATTAATTGAGTCCAACTAACCGTTTCCCCTCAATGCCTGAACCCACTTGCGTGATCTAACTAACTCAGGCGCAACGACAGTTGGTCTGAAAAGGTTAGAGAACAAGTTAAACCCGTTCGCAAAGCTCGCTAGAATAACCATCGATCGACGCAACTATCATTCTGTCGGTCGATCGTTACAAAGGTGTATCGGTCGATGTACATCAAGTCACATCGATCGACACTCTCTCGAGATTAAAATACGACAGTTGAGATCCGAGATCTAGCGAAGATAACCTATCCAGTCAAATCATTGTTTAGTTCAAAAACTATCAAACCCTTTAGTCTAAACTAAGTGCATACATTTCATACCTGAGATTTACCTGAATCTAGCTGCTTTCCCATTCTTGAAACCACTTCAATTCAATCTATCGTTTCACTATTGTTTCCGATTTATCATTTACTGCTTTTAAAACTATTAAAACCTTTTAGTCTATCTTCATTTCTAATTATTTAAGTCTATTGAGTAATCCTAGAGTCTCTGTGGATTCGATCCCTAAGTACTACATCTGAACCTCTTTTGATGAGAGTAACACTCTTTAGGGTAATTTGAGTGATATCAAATTTGGCGCCATTGCTGGGGACTCTTTCTTATTACCATTAGATTTAATTTAGAATTTAGTATAGACTTGTTACGAAAAACTTGCTAAAGTTTTCTTTCTTAATCTGTTACGCATACACAAAGAATGGAGAACACAGAGCGCAACCAACCATCGATCGATGGAGGCACGTTTCCATCGAGCAACGTTGAGTCAGAAGAATCGACCGATACGGAGCTGCCAACATCGATCGATACCGCCCAGCCGGAAGCATGTAAGTTTTCTCTTACCAAGCCCGCTAATGAGAAAGTAGTCCAAACTGAACTAAATGGTCAAACAAGCAATGAAGCTAGCCAAACTGAACAGGGGACTGAAATCCCTGTTAAGGAAAATTCCACCTTAACTAAAGGTGAAGATATAAAATTTTCCATACAAGACTACCTTGATCCTGGTAAGACCTATTCCAATAGGTCCGCTATCAAAATACCAGGAGACGATACCAAGAAATCTAAGTTTAATGCAGATTACTACCGTATGGTTCGTCAAAACCCATTCCGTGGATCCCTCCCAGAGCACCCACAAGATCACATTGAAACTTTGGAAGAATTAATACCAGATGAATATGATCGTTGCAAACTATTCTCATTCTCCTTAGAAGGAGAAGCCCTCAGGTGGTTAAACTGTTTAGCAGCAGGATCACTCACTTGTTGGGAAGAGATTAGAAGTGCCTTCCTTAGAGAAATTTTCACAGATGAACGCTACTGGGAAGTAAGAAAGCAAATTTCTACGTTTCACCAAGGTCCACGCGAATCGTTTAAAAATGCCTGGGGAAGATTCAGAGGCTATGAACTTGAATGTCCCCATCATGGTTATTCAGAACCACAACTTCTTAACATCTTTTATGGAGGTGTTAACTTGAGCTATAAAACCACACTCGATACAGCGAGTGATGGAAATTTCATCACTAGGAATCCCGAAGAAGCTAGACGTCTTATCAAGAATATGACAACGGGAAGATCCTATGAAAAGATGGATGAAGAGGTAGAAAAAGCCACAAGCCCAAAAGACAATTCTGATTTGATAGAAATTAAGAATTCCCTTAAATCCCTTCATTCCTTTCTTCAAAAAAAACACCGATCTGATATAGCCCAGATCGACGACAACGCTTTGTCTGACACCGATGATTATTTGGATGAAGGAACGAACTGTTCCGATCCTTACTTTGTGCTTCATGTCGATAGCTTTACCCAAGCTTATGACACTGCTGTAAAATCACGTACCGGAAGAGAGAGGTTCAATATCAGACAAGCTCTTACTAGCAACCGTAAGACAAAATCGGAGTTTTACGGAAAAATAAATATGGTTTACGGAGAATTAATGGAGAAAGCAGATTCTTTGGGAGAACTAATCCGAAAATTAGAAGGTCAAGTAGCTGAGATTGCAACTGCCATAAAAAGAGATGCTGGATGTCTTCCCGGGAGAACTGATTTAAACCCGAGACGTCAAGTCAGTGCCGTAATGTTGCGCAGCGGGAAAAACCTCGCAGCAGATACGAGGAATAACACAGATGTTGGAAAACCCGACGACACTGACAAGACCGGAAAAAGCAACTCTCATCCTATTCTTCTTAACGATCTTGACCCAAATCCATCTCAAGAGAACCGGAAAACCACCGCTGAAAAGGCTAAGGAAAAGGCAATAGACTTAGAATTAGAAGAAGATACGGAGATTGAGGACGAAATCGATCGACAGTACGGAACTGACGTCGATCAACCTGAAAGACCTACCATCGATCGACAACCTGAAAAACCCGTTGAACGACGGTCTACTCAACCCGAACCCATAATTGAAAGAGTCTATAGAACTTTACCCCCTTTTCCTCCTAAAACGCAAACTAAGAAATCATTAGAGAATGTAATCTGCAACAAAGCCTTAGATAAGATTTCTGTTGAGATGTCCCTTAGTGATGCTATAAAAATAGCACCTTCGATTAAGAAGTATATAAAGGACATGACATCTCCAAACTATCCAATTGCAGAACACAGCGTAATGATGATTTCAAAAGAAGTAAGTGCTATGATTAAAGGAGAAACTCCAACAAAGAGACCAGATCCTGGTAGTTTCGTCCTAGATTGTAAAATAGAAAACACACGTTTTCCTAGATCATTATGTGACCTCGGCTCTAGCGTGAACCTTATGCCTTACTCTGTTGCAGTAACATTAGGATATAAGGAGTTTATGCCAACTCCGATCACCCTGGTTTTAGCTGATAGATCCATTAGGGTACCCGAAGGAATTCTTGAAGATGTTCCCATAAAAATTAATGATTGCATCGTGCCTACGGATTTTGTTGTGTTAAAATACAGACAAGAACCCAAAGACCCCCTCATTCTGGGTCGGCCATTCCTAGCTACACCTGGAGCGATCATTGACGTCAAAGAAGGACGAATTAATTTGAACATAGGGGATATCTCGATGACTTTTGATATGGAAAAACTGATTAAGCGACCCTTAATAGATGACCGGGCTTTCTACGTGGAAAAATTTTCTCAGGATGAAGAAGACTCTTTCCTAAACATGTGTTTAGACAGCCCCTTAGAAGACACCCTTAACCACGTGGGAAATGAAATTTTCAGCATATCAGATAGGACAGACGATTACATGCGACTAATGGACGCTAGCATCGAAGTTGCAAACGTAGAAGAAAATGATGACTTAGAAGTTGTCATCGATCGATACCTTCAAGATACGTCGATCGACAACCTCCCTCGAGATAAAATTGGTCTAAAGATAAAGCACCAAAGGTAGAATTAAAACCTCTACCCAGCGGTCTTAAGTACGCTTACCTTTATGACCAGTCCTACCCTGTTATCGTCAACGCCAATCTCACTAGCGGAGAACTTGCTTTATTGCTAAATAAATTACGCAAGTACAAGAAAGCGATCGGGTATTCTCTCGATGACATTCCTGGAATTTCTCTTTGCATGCATCGAATCAACTAGGAAGATGACGCTAAAACGTCAATAGAGCAGCACATGAGATTAAATCCGAATCTAAAGGAAGTAGTCAAAAAGGAAATTATAAATCTCCTTGATGCTGGAGTTATTTACCTTATTTCGGATAGCAAATGGGTAAGCCCCGTACATGTTGTACCCAAAAAGGTAGGTATCACCGTAGTGAAGAATGAAAAGGACGAACTCATTCCGACTCGTACCATTACTGGTCATCGGATGTGTATTGATTATAGGAAATTGAATGCCGCTACTAGGAAAGACCATTTTCCCCTTCCCTTTATTGATCAGATGCTGAAGAGATTCGCTAATCACTAGTATTACTGTTTTCTTGATGGATATTCCAGATTTTTCCAAATTCCTATACACCCGGATGATCAAGAAAAGACAACGTTTACATGCCCCTATGGAACTTTCGCATATTGCAGAATGCCATTTGGTCTTTGTAACGCCCCCGCCACTTTCCAACATTGCATGATGTCAATCTTTACGGATATGATCGAGGATTTCATGGAAGTATTCATGGATGACTTTTCAGTCTACGAATCAGATTTTAAGAGTTGCCTCAACAATTTATGCAAAGTATTGGAAAGATGCGAAGAAAAGAACCTTGTCCTAAACTGGGAAAAATGCCATTTCATGGTTAACGATGGAATAGTGTTAGGACATAAGGTTTCTGCCGCTGGTATAGAGGTAGACAGAGCTAAGATTGAAGTAATGACCAGTTTACCTCCACCCAAAACTGTTAAAGACGTGCGAAGTTTTCTCGGACATGCCAGATTTTACAGGAGATTTATACTGGACTTCAGCAAAATCGCTAGACCTCTAAATAACCTGTTATGCAAGGATATTAAATTCGATTTTACCCCTGAATGCATGAAAGCTTTTGAAGATTTAAAGAAATCCCTTATCACTGCCCCCGTCGTACAAGCCCCCGACTGGAATCTTCCTTTCGAAATCATGTGCGATGCGAGCGATTTCGCAATTGGAGCAGTTTTAGGCCAAAGGAAAGACAAAAAGTTACACGCCATTTACTACGCCAGCCGCACGCTTGATGAAGCGCAACGGAATTACGCAACAACAGAAAAAGAATTATTATTTGTGGTTTACGCTTTTGAAAAATTCCGTCAATACTTGATTGGCTCACGAGTGATAGTTCACACTGATCACGCTGCCATCAAATATTTAATGCAAAAGAAAGATGCTAAACCTCGACTCATACGCTGGATTCTACTACTCCAAGAGTTTGACATTGAGATTAAGGATAAGAGAGGAGTAGATAATGGAGTCGCTGACCATCTTTCCCGGATAAGAATAGAGGATGATGTCCCTATAGACGATTTCTTTCCCACAGAGAATGTTGCACACATAGATACATCTTTCGTCGGTCAAATATCTCTCACATCTGAAGACCTATCGATCGATGAGAGAGATGGCATATCGGTCGCTTCACGTAGTGATACATCGATCGATGACGAGACTGATGTAACTTCTCAACTCTCCAATAACCAAAATCACGAACCCCTGTCTATTAAAATCAACTTCGATTTACAAGTTAATGTTTCCGATGAGAAGATTAATCTTACACCTGAGGAATTATCATAACGGGAGGTAGACGCGATTGGTAGAAACTCGAATAACCGACCCTGGTATGCCGACATAGTTAACTATTTGGCAGCTGAGGTTGAGCCAGACAAACTCAAGGGATATATGAGAAAAAAAAATTTCAGAGAAGTAAGACGCTATCATTGGGATGAACCTTACCTCTATAAGCATTGTTCTGATGGCATATACAGACGATGCGTATCCGAAGCTGAAATTCCAGACATTATTTACCAATGTCACGGAACCGATTATGCAGGACATTTTGCTACCTTTAAAACGGTTTCGAAAATCCTCCAGGCAGGATTTTGGTGGCCGACCACTTTTCGCGATGTCCACGCATTTATAACCCAATGTGACAGATGCCAAAGACGTGGAAAAATCCGCAAAAGACACGAAATGGAACAGAAGTTCATTCTTGAAGTTGAAGTCTTTGATTGCTGGGGTATCGATTTTATGGGACCCTTCCCGTCTTCATATGGAAACAAATATATACTAGTCGCTGTAGACTACGTATCCAAATGGGTCGAAGCAGTAGCTTCTCCTACCAATGACGCATCTGTGGTTATTAAACTCTTCAAGAGTACAATATTTCCAAGATTTGGAGTTCTAAGAGTAGTCATTAGTGACGGTGGAACTGATTTCATTTACAAAGTCTTTGATAGATTGCTTGAAAAGAATGGTGTTCTTCATAGAGTAGCCACACCTTACCAGCCACAAACCAGTGGACAAGTAGAAGTCTCTAACCGGCAAATTAAGGAGATCTTAGAGAAAACCGTAGGAACCTCCAGAAAAGATTGGTCTAGGAAACTAGATAATGCACTTTGGGCCTACATGACTGCCTACAAAACGCCGTTAGGAACAACACCATTCCACCTCCTTTATGGCAAATCATGCCATTTACCAGTCGAACTGGAATACAAAGCAGCTTGGGCTACCAAACTTTTGAACTTTGATATCAAACCAGCTGCAGAAAGGAGATTCATCCAGCTTAACGAGCTTGATGAAATCAGACATTTAGCTTTCGAAAATTCAAAAATTTATAAAGAGAGGACTAAAATTATCACGATAAAAAGATCATATCCCGGCACTTCGAACCGGATGATCAAGTCCTCCTTTATAACTCTAGATTAACTTTATTTCCTGGAAAGCTAAAATCCCGTTGGTCTGGACCCTTCACCGTAACAAACGTTCAACCTTCCGGAGCTATCACCTTACAAAATGATAAAGGCCAAGAATTTACAGTGAACAGCCAATGAATTAAGCATTATTGGGCAAAACCACCAGCAAAAGCGCCCATGGTGCTGTATGAACCTGATAATTAGTTTAATCAGAAAGTCGAGCTAAAGACTTAAAAATTAAGCGCTGAATAGAAGGCAACCCATTTTATCCAAAAAAAAACATATAATAAAAATATGTATCTTATAGTAATTTTTATATTTAATAGTAATTTTGTATTTCTTCTTATGATTAGCATTATTTAGGAGATTTAGAAATTTGGATTTGTCTTTGAAAAGGACATCGATCGACGAGGCATCACTGCCATCGATCGATGCGGGCATATCGACGTTAAAACACTTATTTCACTCGATATCAGCCCATTCCTCTTCCTCATTCGCAACCAAAACCAAAAACAAAAACAACCCTTTTCTCTCTCGTTTCTTGACGGATTTCGTCAGTTCTTCGCTTTAATCTACTCGATTTTTCACTCTGAGACTGTTAAATCCACTCTCAAAACCAACATTCTAGGTATGCACTCGCAATTTTCAATTTTTCGAAACATTAGGGTTTTCGTTTTGAGTTGGACTAGAACGCTTGATTTGGTGTGATTGAGAGATGTTTTTGTAGTTCATATTGCTTATCTAGAGTTCGGTTTGTAATTTCTTTGCCTTTTAACTCCTATAAACGCGATTTGGAGTTGAGTGATGTTGCAGGTTTCGCGATTCGGCAGGTCGATATGAACTCATTCGCATCGACCGATGCTCTCTTATTCGATTGTTCCGACACAACAATATCGATCGATGTTCAGTATAACCCATCGATCGATACTACCTTTTATCGACAATGCTAACTTTCCTTTCTTCTTGGTTTCAGATGAGCAGTTCAGAAACAAACGCACGAAACAGAGAAATCAGGTCGAAAAGGAGGTTCGACGAGACTAGCAGTTCCACCAACCCACAGCGCTCTCCATGGCCTTGCACCAAAAACACACCTTTCGATGTCTCGGGCTATGATGATCCTAGAGCAGCGATCAACAGCAACGAGTGCCGCCACCGTCCCCTGTCCGACAACTGGGACGACTTCGACAGCCTCTTCTACAATGCTTGGCTGGGAGTCTCTATCGAGCCCACCAAGTTCCTCGACCGACGCATCCTAAAGAAGCTCGGGATCGAGAGAGATATTCAGGACATGATCACACAGCTCGGACTCGGCACCATGCCCTCTCGCGCTTACGACCTCTACCCCGATCTCGTCTGCCAGTTCATGGCCACTGTCGAGGTCACCTACAGGACTTCATCAGCGAGGGTAGCGGGAGATGGTACTTTGACCTTCTTCGCCAGAGGGACACGCTACAAGATCACTATCACCGAGCTCTGCCGCATCTACGGTTTCGATGAGAGCGTCGCCTCCTACACGGTCCCACCTTTCCCACACCTTGAGAGATTCTGGGACATCGTCGGCACAGGAGTTTGGGACACAAACAGGGCAGTGCTATCAGACATCCGCCATCCTGCACTTCGCTACTTCCTACGGCTCCTTGCAAACACACTGGTTTGCAAGATGGAGCCCAACAAGGTCAGGATAAAGGAGCTCACATTACTTTTCTGTGCAGTGAATGGCGTGGTGGATTTGGTTGAGTTGGACGAGGACGGCGAAGTAAGCCCGCCGAATCTCGGAGCTGTCTTTGATGCGCACTTGGTGGAGTTGAAGAAGAAGCCTTTCAACAGCAAGGGTAAGAAGAAGGAGACAGTTGGGAGTCTTCTTACCCCGATTTTCCAGTACCTGACCCTCGCTCTGACGACCGCGACCACGCCTTCCTCGACGAGCAGCACTTGGTGCACTCGCTATGGCTCGAGGAAGGGAAACTCTGGTGTTTCATGATCCGCGATGAGCATCGCCTTCTACCCCTACCGGATAGGAGGATCACTGATTTCGGGAACAGCCTGGAGCAGCTTCGATGCATGCCAGACGAGGCATTTCTCCGTAACCCCCGGAACATGTCACGCCGACCTCCCAGCATTCGCCGTACCAGAGCTCAGGACGCACATGCACCGCCTCTCCCCGACTTCCCGAACATACCGGACATCCCCATGCACGACCAGGGAGACTTTCAGCGGTTCGTGGTGGACGCTCTTCAGGCCATCTGGGCTAGAGTGTCTTGTCGGAGCAGGAGAGCTACAGGAGCGCAGGCACCAGCACCAGCAGCAGCACGCAGGGACCCTTCCCCGGAGGACGATGAGGCGACTGACGAGGACACCGACTAGTCCTCATATTTCTATCTCTTATCTTTCTATTATGAACTTGTTTTTTTATTTTCTGAACTTGTAGGATTTATGTTCTTAAACTTATATTTTATATCTGAGAATGCTTATTATTTCTTATGCTTGGTTGTCTAACAGTTGGTGTTGTGAGCTAACATTAGGCAGGAACTTCAAGTTCGACTCCAGGCACATGCAAAATTTCTGTGCTTCGCCATCGATCGATATGGAGAGGATTACATCGATCGATTCTCGGCGAGTAACATCGATCGATATGGAGAGGATTACATCGATCGATGTGTAGTACGGATAGGTACTTCATTTTTACTCTAACATTCTCAAACATCTAACTTGTTTTTAACCTACCCTTGGGCAATTTGCACCGAGACGGTGCAATTTAAGTTTGGGGGAAGTAGTTACTAACACCACTTTCTTGAGTTTTTGTCAAAAATCTTTTCAAAAATAATTTTATTGAGTCAAGAAGGGGATTATGAACTAATGATTTCTATTTGAATGTCTAACCACTTTCTAGCACCATTCTAGATTTACTGATTGCAGATAAAACTATAGATGCTAAAGTGGATCAACCAGTCAACTATACACACTTGCTAGCTTGTTAGAAAGAACCAAAGCTAACCTCCAACACTAACCTGACTTCACTGCTTGTCTTGGGGTTTGGTATACATGGGATCGGATTCTTCAGACAAGCCTGGAAGGTAAAGCCTTGTGTAGAATTATATATCACATTCCTCTCTCTAATTTCGACCCTAGATTAGCTAGTAATTAATATTTCTATTTCAAAAAAAAAAAAAGATCTATTGTTTACTTAGGATGAGTCTGAACAGGATTTGGTGGCTAAAACCATTAAGGCTTGATTCATAAAAGACTCCAATAAAAAAGTTTGAAACGGGACTTGGAGGCGGCAATCTTCAAAGCTCGCTTTCACAAAGAATTCTTGGATATAGGTCAAAAAGAAGTGAACAGAGCTTGGTCCCAACCACCATTAAGTTTTGATTCATGGAAGCCTGTCCAATCTTGGTCACTGATCCTGCAATGGAAGCAGACTTTGACTCAAGAGAGATTTTAGAGAGAGAGAAATTAGGTACTAACTTTTACCTGCAGTTCCAGATACTTGTCTGAAATCCTTGCATCCTATGATCGATATTCCCAAGGTAAAGCTTACCCTTTTTACATTGAGAAATTAGGTTGGTTGAGGAGATTGATGATAAGATTAGTTAAGATTGTTGGCTATATGACTATGGTTGCTAAGCTAGGATATTGCACAATGTATTTCTGTAAGAAGAAACTTTTAGATATGGAATGCAATATTATAGAGGTGATAATTTCAATGTTTCAAATCCGTGAGTCCCTGATGTTTTCAACCCTCTTCCAGAGAGACTGTCCGTTGGTTTGACTTGAGGACAAGTCAAAGGATAAGTCTGTGGTAGTTGATATACCATGATTTTCACCCGTTTTTATACATGGTATATAAAAGTTTTAAGATGTATTAATCATGTTTTAGAGTCTTTTCAAAGCAATTACAGGTTTATTCACCTGATGGAAGGAAATGATACTTTTGGGACATTTTGAAATGCTTTTACGCAAGGAAAATCGATCGACGCTTGAAGAGCAACATCGGTCGATCATAATCACTTATTATCGATCGACAAACATAAATGTGCATTGATCGATGCCCAGTCACACGAGTGTGATCGCGAATTAAAAGATTTCATTTCTCAGAAGATCTATTATTTGGAACTTAAGTCCCTAGCCGCCTGATAGGCTATATGTACTAGGGTTTTGTATCATTTTAGGCAGAC
>NC_027754.1:786403-795241 GCF_000695525.1 Brassica oleracea var. oleracea | reverse complement strand
TTGGTCTGAGAAGGTTAGAGAACAAGTTAAACCCGTTCGCAAAGCTCCCTAGAATAACCATCGATCGACGCAACTATCGTTCTGTCGGTCGATCGTTACAAAGGTGTATCGGTCGATGTACATCAAGTCACATCGATCGACACTCTCTCGAGATTAAAATACGACAATTGAGATCCGAGATCTAGCGAAGATAACCTATCCAGTCAAATCATTGTTTAGTTCAAAAACTATCAAACCCTTTAGTCTAAACTAAGTGCATACATTTCATACCTGAGATTTACCTGAATCTAGCTGCTTTCCTATTCTTGAAACCACTTCAGTTCAATCTATCGTTTCACTATTGTTTCCGATTTATCATTTACTGCTTTTAAAACTATTAAAACCTTTTAGTCTATCTGCATTTCTAATTATTTAAGTCTGTTGAGTAATCCTAGAGTCTCTGTGGATTCGATCCCTAAGTACTACATCTGAACCTCTTTTGATGAGAGTAACACTCTTTAGGGTAACTTGAGTGATATCACACGTCTTGAGGGAGATTTCCAGCGCATTGTCGTTGATGCTCTAACCACCATCTGGGCTAGAGTATTGAGATGCCGCTGTTCGAGCAGGAGGAGTGTGCGAGCCAGCTCACCATCAGCCTCAGGACCATCATGCCAGCGCAGGGACGACCGAGGAGACCACCGACCGAGACTACTGATGAGGACTAGTCCTCATATTTCTATCCCTATCTACTTATGTCTTCTTTTAATATCGTACTCTTAGGATTTCTTTTCGAATTTATTCAATTATGTTATGACTGGAGTTTATCTGTTGCTGATCTTGCAGGTGTTTGGATTGTCTAACTGAGCTAACCTCGCTGACTGATACTCATATGGTGATGAGTTGGACTTTTCAACATGTTATAGCAAGCACTGAAATTTTCTGTCTCCATGTTGTCGATCGACGATGAGGTGCTTACGTTGATCGACGAACATGTGCTTATGTCGATCGATAAAGAGCTACTTATGTCGATCGACGCTCTAGACAGAGAGGTACTATAATATTTTCTCTTGTCTAACATCTAACTTAGTAATTGTAATTTATTCTCTAACCAATCTTAGACTGATTATCACTGGGGACAATTAAATTTAAGTCTGGGGAGGTTTTTGCTGATAATTGTTTGCTACCTGATTCTTATTAAAATGTTTTCTATCAATGTTTTCTAAAAGAGTTTTATCGAGTCAAGAAGAGGATATTGAACTTCTTTAAATTTTTACTTGTTATCTAACCACTCTATAGCGCCACTCTTAGACTTACTGACTCCAGAAAGTACTAGAGATACTAAAGTGGATCAACCTGTCAACTGTGACAACACTTGGTGAGAATGTTTGAAGGAACCAATACTGACCTCCAACCTAACCTAACTCAGCTGCTTGTCTTGGGGTTTGGTATACATGGGATCAAAATCTTCAAACAAGTTTGAAAGGTAAAGCCTTGTGTAGATTTATCACTCTCTCTCTCTCTCTATTTCGAAACATAGATAAAAAATGTATATATAATAAATAAAATCATAGATAATAAATTAGGAAAAGAATTCGAACAAGACTTGGTGGCTACAACCATTAAGGCTTGATTCATAAGAATTCTTATAAGTAAAGGATTTGAAGAGGACTTGGTGGCTACAACCATTAAGAGTTGAGTCACAAAAATCCTAGGATATAGGTAAAAAAGAAGTGAACATGATTTGGTGGCTAAAACCATTAAAGCATGATTCATGGAAGACTGTCCAATCTTGGTCAATGATCTTGCATTGAAAGCAAATTATGACTGAGAGACTCTATGTTTCACACAATATACTTGAATTTAAGACTAAGCTAGATTCGGGAAATCCAAACAGGTAAGTCAAAATTGCAAGTTATAGAATGTTATGGGTTGATGAAGAAAAATTCTTGAACTCAGATTACAATTGTCAAATCAATCAGCTCTCGTTGCAGACACTATCTATGTCTAGATACTAGAATTCCAAATATCTTTGCGAATTCATAAACTAAATAAAGTATTAAGAAAACTCTGATAAGTTCACTAAATCCCTAAATCATATCTCTTTGCGATTAGTTGTTTAGCTAATCAAAGATAATTTCTGGTAATCACTATGCTGTCGCATCTATCAATTATCATGTAATCAGGATTCTAGTTAATTACTCTAGAACATAACATTAAGATCAATCAGTGATATGCCATGAATTTTATCCACTTTTAGCCATGGTTTATATTGGTTTTCAGAGTCTTTTATATGTATTCGGACCCTTTTTAGGGTAATTATAGGTTTAGGTACTTACTTGAGGAAACTTATGTATTTGGGGCAATTTGGGGAAATTTGGAGACTTTTTGAGCTTTGCTGGAAACAGAGAAAGAGCCGATTACTGAGCCAGAATGTCGACCGACGATCACCAAGAATAATCGATCGACGGTGAGTTGTTACCATCGATCGACAGGGAGCCACCCGAGTTAATGACTAATAAGAAGATTGCAAGTTTCAAAGAAGTCCCAATATTTACATTTTAAGTCTATGGCCGCATGTTAGGCTATATTATTAGGGTTTTGTATCATTTGAGAGGTAGACTTGCCTAGAGACCTTTTAGACCTAGTTTGGAGAGGAGCAACCCATTCCACCATTGAAGAGGGAGCTTAAGATTGGAGAGAGAGATCTGAAATTGATAACAGAGAAGATCATGAACTCCCTTGCTTTCTTTACTTTGTTTATTGCTTCTCTTACTATTGTTTTATTTAAGTATTATTCAGACCATCATAACCATGTTTCTTATGAATATGTCTGAGTAGTCTTACTGTTAGATTTAAGTTTCTCATAAGGTTGATATATATATTGCTAACTAAACTGTTGCTAGGGTGTTTAAAATATAGTTCTTCATCTAGTTGTTCTTAATGCTAAGTTTAAGATTGATCACCCATTAACTTAGATCCTAGGATTAATTGAGACAAGCCATAGCTTGACTCAATACGTGAAACTAAACTAGTATGATCTAACTGACTAGATACACACGAAAGTTGGTCTAGTAAATTAGAGAAAGCTCGTAAAGCTTTCTGGAAGAAGCATCGATCGACGCGACAATCGTTGTGTCGATCAATATTTTGAAAGGTGTATCGATCGATATTCTTTAAGAATCAGCGATCAACACTTTCTCGTGATTAATATACGAAGGTTGAAATCTGAGATCTAGATATTGAAAATCTATTTTATTTTGCCTAAGTTTGAGTTCGAGAACAATTAATATCCACGAACCCATAAAAACCCAAATTAAGTTGCTTACTCATCATACCTGAGAATATACCTAAATCTAGCTATTTTCCCAACTGTTAACAACCTCAAATCAAACCAATCGAGCAACTGCCTTGCTCACCAATTCATTTACTGCTTAAAACCTATTAATCTAGCTTTCTTTCGAAGACTGTAAATCTATTGTGTAATCCTAGAGTCTTTGTGGATTTGATCCCTAAGTACTACATCTGAACCTCTTATTTGAGAGAGTAACGCACTCCTTAGGGCAATTTGAGTGATATCAATCAGTTACGAAGAAATTTATAGATACCCCTAGCAATTCTATCAACTTAGCAATTAATCCTAAATCTTAGAAATCTCTATATATAACGGGGTGATTAGTCAGACAAGATCAAAGAACGCATAAATGAAGCCTGGATAAATTGTATTAAGATAAAATAGAAATTCTGAAGTTTCAAATCAATCTTTGAATGAGTGCTGATATTTCTCTTCAAATCTCTCTAAAATTTAATTCGGGGTCGCCTAAAAAGTGGCTTAAGAAAACATAATATAGATAAAAACACGATTAGAATCTTCTCTTCAACTAAGGAAATTTTTTGGAATTTGTGTAATTCTTGAAACATCATTAAAGCATGTCAGTTTGTTAACTTGAGACGGGTGCCGACAGATACCAAACTGAGTGTCGATCGACACCATAGTGACAGATCGACTCCGACTTTAACTTTTCAGCATCAGTTCTCTTCATGATCCAAATATCTCTTGAATCTCCAAAATGCACCAAATCGTACTTGAACCTGCAAAAGTTCTAAAACCAACTCGAAAATCATATAAAGACTCTAAATAAGGACTTATAACATGGACAAATTCCATAAAAACCATGATATATATTATCAGATGTAGATTAATACATTCTTGACTTCAAACATCATATATCAGTTGTTTTACCTCGTGTTGCAGCATGTATCTATTATCATATCTAAACATTTTTTCTTCACTATATTTAAATGAATAAGTACTAAAAAATAATGACCTATTATCAGAACCAATCCAAGGTGGTTGATAAATACAAGCAGATGATTACATATCAATGGAGTTGTAATTAGCCACTGCTCAATAAATCTGAGATTTAATTTTAAACTTACATACCAATACAAGTAAATCTTCCCTATATTGTTTTGAATCATGAAGCCCGGATAACAGTAGCATATGATTAAATAAGGAAAATGAGGCTTATGACCTGATAACTCCTAACTCCTTCTCATAATTGCCTTTAATATCATTGAAGTCCTGAAATATTAGTTGAGGTTTTGCTGATAAACTCGAGCAGCAGATATATAAGTTTTCGCCAATGAGCCTGACGATACTTCAACATACGTGTCAAAAAGTATTTCTGCCATCTTTTACATACATGTTTGAAAAATAGAAAGAAGGATTTTCCAAAATGAATCTTCAACTCATCATTTATATAGATGGCTAGTCCACCACTTCCCCTCCTTAGCAGACACTACAACAAAGTGAGAATATTTTTAGCTCTTTTCCTACCTTATATACACATTTATCTACATTCATGATTTATATGAGAAGCATAACATCAGAATTTTGAACTCTCCTAATATCCTTCAGATGTGGAATTATCAGAGTTATTCCTAACCTTTGGCAATTCCAAGCAATATCATCATTACTCATGTGGTGTGCTTAAGAGTAACCACAATACCATGAGAACTGGTTGATTGAGCATGGTATGTAGAAGACAAGCATATTTCTTGCCTTTAAGAGGATGAATTGAAGGTTTATCCTCCATATATGCTTCTGGAGCTTTCCTTTCACCGCAAGTTCTCCATAAATAATAGCAATTAGTTGCAGCATTGGACTTCCCAAGCTTCTACCTCCACTCTTCAACCCGAAGACTCCTTTCTCCATTATTTCCATATATCCACCGATTGCCGTAATTCTTTCTTGTATTGTCGCATTGGCTCTTGTCTCTGTCAACTCCACAGATGCAGCAGAAGAGCACTCTGGACAGATTTCACAACCATGCTTTAAACACTATTACAAGTTGTACCGAACATCTGTAGCCTACTGTATTAAAAGTTAAATTTCATAGCTGAAACTAAAACTTAAGGATTGGTAAGGGGTTTTAATTAGGGTTAATTGGTTTGTACATGTTGAAATACAAGAATAGAGTGATATGATTCATCAAAATTCTTGGGTAAACACGAAACAGAATTCATGCTTTTATCTTGGCAACAAGACATAATGGTGGGATTTAATTAGAGTTCAGCGGTTATTTTTGTCTACAGAAGTAATATTGCCTTCGTAGTACCATCTAAGAGCTTTGTTTTATTCTTTTCTTGTATGAATCTTAAGATCAAGCTTTGATCGTGAATACCATATTTGGTAACCGTCTGATCAAGCTTTGGTTTATTATTCTTCTGTACGAATTACATACGCCGAATTATATGATGCATTTTACATTTCAAAATCCGACACTTTCCACTAATAATGAACGAATTCCTTGTAAAATAATTCCAATGGCTACTATTTGTTTGTTTGTTTTTGTTGTCTATTCATGTTAGCCCGTATCTCTTTTTCTACATGTTGAAATTTATTTTCATAAAAAAAAACAGTATCGTACCACGAAATGAGTACAACCTAATTTTTGTTTGATAATAATAATTTTATGAGAGCCATTTATTAGATTACATATAATTTTATCGTAATTAATTTTAAACTTTGGTCCAGGAAAAGTTTCATTTTGTAAACTTAAAAAATCTGATATTGTGGTATTTTTTTATCAAATTTATAAATGTCATTAATGTTAAGATTCTAATTTAATTATTAATATTCTAATTCTATATCACTATATCAGTTATTTAATTTAACTATTTATTCTGAATTTTTACAACCGAGGAAAAAAGGTCTTTTGCTCCTTGGGTGCGGCACTTCAGGTTTTAAAATTGTATTATCCAATAGAAAAAAAATCACATTCAAAACGAAGATATATTAGAAAATAGGTAATCCATCTTGCCACTAATGAATTACAATGTAGTAATAAAGAACAAACGCCATTTTTTATTCAGAAGCAAAACACAACTTATAAAACTCAAGAAGACGGTCAAACATGCGAGGAGGGGTCAGCAAAGAACTTGCGAACCCAAACATGTTTTCCATCAATAGTGAACTTGTTTTTGTTCATTGGAGTCACGATCTCTTCAATCTTCGACGCATATTCCATCTTCAACACCATCCTCGCAAACAAGGGCTGCTCATTCTCTTGCACTTCTTGCATCACTATGGCTTCTATCACTTCTCCAAACTTCCTCGTGAAGTGAACCCTAACCTCCGATTCAGAAATTGGATATCCTTTGGAAAATGTCAGAAACACCGTCCTATCATCCGCCGGCATCACCTCTTCCTCGTCCTCCTTGTTGTCCACCCCCTCTGTCTCTGTCACGGCCGCCTTTGCTTTTTCTTCAACAGCTGGAGAAGGAACCCATTCTTGTGGAGCACTCACCTTTATAGGGGTTGATCGTCGAACACTCGACCTAATAGAGGTTCGTTGTTGAACACTCGACCTACGAGGGATCGGTTGTTGAACATTCCACCAGCTAGGGGTTTGGTGTTGAACACTCAACCTAGTAGGGGTTTGTTGTGGAGCACCCAACCGGATCTTCTTCATCTCCTCAATGACTTTCGCCCTCTCTAACGCCAACAGCTGCTCCTTGTAGCCCTTCTCGTATATATCGTCGAAAGCTCGGTTGCAGACGTCGTTCAAATTCTTTGTTACTCCAACGAGAATAGTTTCGCGGTACTGAATGATGTACTTGAGAGTGAGATTACTGTCAGTTAGACCTTTGAGAAAAGGAATAACCACCTCATCATTGTTGTTGTGGTTAAGGAGGACGAAGCTTGAGTACTCTTGGTTGTATAAGATACTTAGACACACACCGACTTCATTGGCCACCGCGTTGATTAACATGTCTTGTGATGAGACAATATACGCGACCAAGTTTCGTGCGAAGCCAAGTTGCTCGACCACGAGGAGAAACGCAATCACTTGAGATGATTGGTTCATGTCTCGTTTTAGAACAAAGACGAGGCGAGTGAACAAGTCTCTGTCGATTTTGTGGAAAGAATGGAACTCGTCTCGAGTTACCTCCACTTGAAATAAAGAAAAATCAGTTGAGAAAAACGGAGAAGGAAAAAGAGAAGAAGAAGAAGCCATGATATTTCTTAGATTTTTTATGGTGGTGGTGAAATGATCTTTGTTCTAGACTAAGTTTAAATATACTTCCTCGGCCATATCTCTTGATTTTCCAGTCAAATTGGTCAAGAGGTGCAATCTTTTTTTTCTATAATATACTTCCTCGGTCATATCTCTTATTAATGAGATTGAAAGTGATATACCTTCTGATAGAAAGAGTATCAAGGCAACTGATAGATAATGACCCTTGGATCATCATGGATGATTCATCATTCATCTCCAAACCCTGTATTCCAACATTTTTTGAATAATTTCCTTTTTATAATTCTTTCTTTTATGGAAAATCCTAAATCTTTTCTGACTTCTGAAGAAAAAATAAAAACACCTCATATATTATTATATATATTACAATTTTACTAAATTAAATTAAAATTGTGAGGTTGAAAATTGATGATATCTTTCTGTATAAAGTATGGTTGAATGGATTTTTTTCTTTCTTTTAATGTACAATAATCACTACAAGAAAACATATTTTTTACTAGGGCAGTATTCGTTGTAAATTCGTCGTAAACGGGGTGTTACGACAAATTAACGTTGAAAGACATTTCTTGTTAAACGTCCGTCGTAACGGAGGTTTCGTCGTAAACGACTCGTTACGTTTACGACGAAATATATTCCTCGTAAAGCGCAGGAAAAGGATTCGTCGTAAACGACACGTAAGCATTCGTCGTAAAGCCCACGTAATTATTTCGATGAAAAGCACACGTAAATACTTTCGTTGTAAATCACTCGTAAACATTTCGATGTAAAACCCTCGTAAATATTTCGATGTTAATCACTCGTAAACATTCGATGTAAACTCCATGTAATGTTTACGAGGAGTTTACATCGTTTCTTATTATATTATTATTAATTAGTATATAATAAATTTTAATTTATATTTAATATTCAGAATTTAAAATAATTTAAATTTTAAAATGAAATATGAAATTGGAAAACATATTTTAAAAAGTCATACAATAATATTTAAATTCATAATACAAACAGAAAAAAAAAACTACATATTGTCGAAGTAGTTGGTGGGGTTGCTCGACTATTGACGGGTTGGATCGGACTCTTGGGGATCTCGTGGTGGCATTCCAAGAGCGGCTCGTCTCTCACTCAACATTCTCTGCATAACCGGGTTTCCCACGGCCATCACGTCTAGCAAATCCTCAAGAGAGTCTAAACGAACCTGCTGGCTATCCATTCGAGCCTTCATCTGAGCAGTCTCTTCATCCCGTCTCGAAGTGTATGACGAAGTTGCCCTTGCAACTTCGTTAACAGAGCCTATACCGACTATCCGTCCCTTCTTTTT
>NC_027754.1:784631-786029 GCF_000695525.1 Brassica oleracea var. oleracea | reverse complement strand
AGGCGATGAGGCCATCCCACACATCCGTCGTGAGCTCAGTGGGCTTTCCCTCATACCCGTAGATCTCCCACTTGTCCTTCCAATCAGAGACTGTGTTGCAGAGGCGTATCTTTGCCTTTGCAACGAATTCCGCCTTCACCCTCTCGGTGATTCCCAAAGACCAATGCCACTTTTGCTGAAACATAAAATTTTTGAAAAAATTACAATTAATAATAGATATTAAAAATATATATATATATATATATGTTTAAAAGTGAAAATTTAATTAAATTTAAAAATCTTGCCGCAAAACATTTAAACCACGTGTTCTTAACGTGATTTGGTGTCTTGCTCCAGTTCGGGGATGCCCCGTCGTAGTAAATCTTAATCGTCGCCGAAACGCTCCGGCTAACACGGTTGTTAGCCCCAAACCTGAAAAAAATACACTTTAACCGTTAGAAAATAAAAATTAATTAAATTTTAATGTAGTAAAAATTAATAACTTACCAATAATTTCCTCGGGGTCTAGAACATCCAAACCCTCCCGTCCAGGCTGGGCAAGCAAATCCTCCACCGTATATCTCGCGCAGGGAGCATATGAAGGCACACGCAAATCCGGATGAACTGCACCTTCTGGGACAGGCTCAGGTGTAGCCGCTGGAGGAGGAGGTGGAGTCATCTGCGGTGGAAGAGGAGGACTCGAAAAAACTCCCTGAGAAGTCTGAGAGTCTGGAACTGCATCGGAAGACGATGGACCGGAAGAAGATGTACCGGAACCATCGCCAAACAACTGGGCATAAGTAGGTGCTGCTGGTTTCCTTCTAGGAGCCATCTAAAAAAAATTTAAATAAATTTAATCAATTATGACGACATAATTAAAAAATTATTCCGTTACCTAACTAATCACCTAAACTATAGTATTCCGTCATATAACTAATCACCTAAATTAATTATCTAACTAATCACCTAAACTAATTACCTAACTAATTAATAACCTAAACTAACTTGTTAAAAAAAAAAAGGAGGAAAGAGAATGTACCTTAGAGGGAGAGGAGAGGAGTTTGGGAGGAATGAACGAGGCAGCCTCGTATCGGCGTCTCAATATATAAAAAAGGATTCGTCGTAAACGCGACGTAATATTACGACGAAGTTACCAGGCCCGCGTTTTTTCATTTACGACGAAGTTACCAGGCCCGCGTTTTTCGATTTACGACGAAATTAAGTCGAAACATCGGTTTACGACGAATTTACCAAGCCCACGTTTACGACGAAGTTACCAGGCCCACGTTTTTCCATTTACGACGAAATTACGTGGAATAGATAGCCATTTATGATGATTTTACAACGCTTAACCCTAAACACCGAGAATGAAATCCCTAAACCCCAAAGTCACATATCATCTAACATCATATCTCTTCT
>NC_027754.1:776730-781909 GCF_000695525.1 Brassica oleracea var. oleracea | reverse complement strand
TAAAGCACATTGAATACACGTTTTCACCTAAATATAACGGTAGCATGTTTCGTTGTAATGTCGATGTAATGATTACGACGTATTTCTCATTCCACGTACATTCGTCGTAAACTTACATGGATTTTACGACGAAAACTATTTGTCGTAAATTTACATGGCGTTTACGACGAAAGTTGGATTCTTCGTAACTGCGTTGTAAACACCATGTAAATTTACGACGAAATATTTTCGTCGTAAATGTTCGTTGTTATGGGCACGTTTTCTTGTAGTGAATAGCATTTCAGTTTTTGAATAATATAAATAAATAACATTTTCTTATATAGAATAGTTATATAGTAGAAGATTTGTACGAATGTAAACGATTACATACTTTTTTATTCTAGAGTATCCCGAAGTTATTGAGGGGCTCAATTTAATTTCCAAAGAAAATGTAATCCACATACATATCATCTTTCCGGTATTCAAATGAATTGTAAGTAGGCGCATATTTGTGTGGCCACACGATCGAGTATTGTGAAGGGCCTTTGAACTTAAATTGCTTATCAATCTAAAACTCACATGTCATTAGACCATCATTGTGTGGCTAGATTACTTATACTGCTAAAAAAGGTTACCAACTGGATTTTTTTTTTCGTATGGATAACTTCTCTGTAAACAACCATGATCTTGGGAACAGTCAAAGTTGCATTCTTATGAAAAAGGTAAAAAAATTTAAAAGTAAGACTACTAAAAGTATTTTTATTTAAAATATTAATTTAATAAAAAATCTTATTTTTTCCTCAAATATAATTGTTACTCTGAGTAAAAGTTTTAGAGTCATAATGTTTCTAGTGCTCTCTTCGAATTTTAATATTCCATGTTCGATAGATTAAGAGATTATTGCATTGCCCATAACAAACCATGGTACAGTCTTGCTATAGCTTTTAAAAGCCCAAAACAGCACAACCAAAATAATTATTTTGGACATCCTGATTTTAATTGAAATTAGAACGGCAAATTTTATAATAACAAAAAAATAAGATAAAAGTTATTATCAATTTTTATTTTTTTCTTTTACTGTGAAATATCAATTTAGAACTTTTTTCAAACCGTTCGTTAAAGAGAAATAAATGCAAAATTAACGAAAAAGGTGAATGCAACAAAAATAGCAGAGACAATCATGAAATATATATATGAGGATATATATATATATATATATATATATATATGGGACCTGATGCCTTAACAACTCATTTGTATTAGTTAGGTAGAGATATAAGCTCTGTTCTTTTCATGAACGCTGCGATCAGCGTCAGCGTCAGAAAAAAACATACTACGACGGAGCCAAACTTGACGGAACCGAAGACTAAAATGGCCGCTACTGAAATTTCTGATACATAAAACCAAGACGCAGCGGCAAGACGCGATAACGAAATCTGATGCTGTAAATATAGGCGACTGTCGCATCACCTTTTTCAGCCGCTGCGGCAATCTGTGATAATCAAAATCACTTACAAAATTGTTCATCTTGTCTTCGTCGACGTTATATTCTTTGCCGCTACCGCTAGTTAGGAGCGGCTATCAAAAGAACACGGCTATTATTGGAAAAGATGTGATCTGTGAAGCTAAAACATTTTTGATACATCATATATGAAAAATGGAACCAACCATACAAACATTTGTATGATCCTAAAATAGTTAAGTGAACAACATTATATAATTATAGGTCCACCGGTTTGTGCAATATGATTTACAAAATGTTTCAAAAAATTTAGTAAAGAAGATAAAAGTTTTCCATGACAAAATTGTTGTGCACATAAGAGAAATTAACTTCGACGGAAGTAAGAGAAAAAATATAATTGAGAAAAATACCCATTTAGAATATCTATATTGATTGTGTGAAAATTATAATTTCAATCACTTAACCCGTATTTATACTAGCCTCTTTTTCTTTAGGAAAACATTTTTATTTTACTAAAGATAATTTTCATAATCCAAAAGGCATATTGTACTAAACGAATGTGATCTTTCAATGGTACACAGAGATTTAAGTCACTTCCACAAACAATAAAAGAATATCTGAATCTCAAAGCGCCTTCATAACATCCTAATTGTGCTTGACCTAATGCACTCGTTAAAATCAAAGAAACGAGTTTCACATAATGATATGGTGATAAAGACATGCATCACTAAAGAATGAGTTTTTTTAGAATTAACATTAAGAACCTTCAGTTTCAATGGACATTTGAACAAATAGATTATGAAAACTGTGAAGTCTATAGAATATCGAGTTATTATATATGGAAATGTACAAGAAGGTATAAGGCCACAAAGGGTCTCTGACAGGTTAGCCCTTATCTTTGTACCTCCATATAATAAGTGCAAATGTTTTGATTAATCTAATTGCAGATAACATTTGGTCTGAAAAAGGAAATTAAATGGTTATGGATTCTCTCCTATCTCATGACTCCTCTTTGCAGACGATTCTATTTTTTTTCAAGCAAACACTAGGAATAGCAGAGAAACTGAAGAAATTCTCAAAGAACATGAGCTTGCATCAGATCAAAAATTAATCCATCCAGATCCATAATCACTATCGGCTCAAATACACATGATGCTACAACTACAACTTAAAGACATTTTGAATATTCCAAATCATGGAATAGATATCATGGACGAGATGATAAATAGATAGGGCTATTGAAACAATTTGAACATAAAGAAAGAAATTTTTGAAAACGTTTTTAAACAAGGTTTGTCAACTAAAATCAAACTGGAGCACAAAGTTTATGTCATATACTAGAAAAACGGACACTTACTAAATCAGTGAGGGTTTCAATGCCAGTTTTTTTCAGTGTCTTGCTTTAAATTACAAAAAAAAAAATAGTGCATGAAATAACATATATTTTAATGCATTTTTTTTTTGGTGGGAAACCGGATAGCATAACAAAAGTATATCACAGATTGCATGAAAAAAACTGCAATATTCTAAGGCTTTGAAATGGTAACACTTTAAACCGCACTACACTGCGGTTAATATTAACAAAAATCTCTACACATATAGATGTATTTATACGTTTTTATTACTATTATAAAAGTACCACAGCTAACATGTTACCATTCAGACCCTGAAGGAAAAAGATTTAGGTTTTAAGGATTCATAAAGTTGTAATGATTCTGTTTTGGCTAAACCAGTATTAGGACTTCACAAACACATGAACTCTTTATTTTCACTACAAATGAAAGATTGATATAACAAATACACAATTATATTGAACTCACGAATCAACCGTATGAACGAAGTTACATTGTTATTGCTTTCATCATCTTAAGAAAGGATTATGCACCATAATTGGTGATGGAGAAACAACAAAAGACAATTGGATAGAAAGCAATCCCCCCTATCAGCTATATGCCATCAAATAGTCAATGATATATTAGTTAGAGACTTGATTACCTCCACAAGTAGTAGCCAACAATGGAATACCAATCTTATAGACAAGTTATTTTATAAGGAAGATAGTAAAATAATCATATTAATCTAGTTACAATCAAAGATAAAAAGGATTGAGTTATCTGTAACAACTATACAACGTGTGGAGAAAGTAGTTATTGGACAACAGATAAAACATCAAATCCATGGTAACAAACATTAATACACCATATGGTGATAATGGACTAAAATCAATATTATGGAAGCTCTAGACCATGCCAAAAATAAAATATTTCATATGGAGGATCCTATCAAGAATTTGGGACAACAGCTAGATTAAGTACAACGGGTAATTTTATGGATATGTTTCGGAGATGTTGCTCGACACCAGAAATTATATCACATACTTTTTTCATGTCTGATCTCATAAATGATCTGGAGAATGTCTGAAAGTACATGGAAACATTACCATCACATTATGTGGCAATCATACTATTTCAATCATCAACGTCCAAAACATACAAGGGCTATCCAATCTGAAAGTCTGCTTCCTTTTGGATCATGTGGAGAATATGGAAGTCAAGATGTAACTTAATGTTTCAAAATAACATAATCTACCAAAATGTTATTATGGAAGCACATAGTGAGGGACAAAAATGGATCAACGATACAACCAAGCCTACAAGTGAATTACAGTACGAGGGAGAACCAGTCACTTGAAGTTCACCCGACAATGAAGACAAAAATATAAATGGGCACAACCAAATAATGGACTTGTTAAACATAAATTTTATTCATATTTAAAAGAATGAGATTCAAGAAAATACATGTTCGATTGCAAGAGATCAAAACAAAAACACTTTACTTTGGGGAATATCATCGATTGGCAATGTGACGACGGTTGAGGAGGCTTTTTACTAATCAAATATGCAAAACAATAGAACATGGGTTTACATTCAATTACTTTGTAAGAGATTTCAAAGTGTTATTCGTAGATATCATTACAGAAAACTAATAAATGTTTGCATTGAAAATATTTTATTAGGATATCTATGTCTGGAATAAAAAAATTTCATTATTTATTTAGATACATTAGGAGTGTAATTTGATATCACAATATATTTTGAGTGAAAAAACATGTACTCTCATTTCAGCTTTTGTTGTGTCAATCAAGTGGAAAACAATTCACTACAAAAAAAGAAGTAAATTGAATCACTTAAACTGTGTCATATAATTATGTGATTCTATTTCAAATCACTTATTTATAAATGAGACAAATAAATATAAATTAGCATCATTTATATAAGTAATATTATTTTTAATTTATTTTGCATGATATGTTTTTTTCCGTATTTTGTATCACTTTACCAAAAATGATACTCTGATAAAAAAATTATATCAGTTAAATAAATGATGTATTCATTAATTTAATTCAAAAATAAATGATATATTCATTGTTTTTTGTTGATATCATTTATTAAAATGATACATAGTTTATCATTTATTAAAACGATACATAGTTTACTTCAATAAAAAATTGATGCTAACTTAAATTATATATTTATATTTATCGTTGACATCAGTTTAATAAAATGATGTTATTTTAATTTTAATCTGCATAAATTAAAACATTTGAGTTAATGTAAAGATAATTTACATCAATAAAAAATGCAATTAATTATGTATATAGGAACCATTACACTACAAGAAAACAGCGGTATTCTGACGGACATTCCGACGGAAAATGAAATCCTCGGAATATACCGA
>NC_027754.1:765050-769935 GCF_000695525.1 Brassica oleracea var. oleracea | reverse complement strand
ACGCATCGATCGATGAACTTCCGAGGAATTATACCGACGAAGTTCTCCCTCGGTATATTCCGAGGACATTTCCGACAAACTAGTGATCCTCGGAATTTCCTCGGAAATTTATTTCCTCGGAATTCTGTCGGAAAATTCCGGGGGATTTCCGAGGAAAAAAGAAATTCCGAGGAATTATTTCCGACAATGTGTTTCGTCGGTATGTCGTCGGAATAACGATATTCCGACGAAATTCCGACGATTTTTTTCCTCAGAATCCTTGATGTTTTCTTGTAGTGTTATCATAACTACTTGAACCAATATCGTTAAAAAAAAGATAAACAACAAAAGAAATAGATCACAATCTCGTAAGGAATATTTTTTGTGTTTTAACTACTTCTTTTTGCTACCTCAGTAAAACAATGCATGTTGTTCTTTGTCAATAACTAATATCTTCATCTTCCTCTTCCTCTTACTGTTTCGACTTCTTATATTTTTTTATCAGTTTTAAATTTATGGTTCTAAGTTATTCGACTCAAAACAAATTCTCAACAAGAATCAAGCACTTATATGAGTCATTATGATGGCATTTTTTTTTCTTAGGAAGGATATGAAAGTTAATTTATGAAAGGTATTATTTTCTTCCTTTTTCACTTATTCAATTTCTCACGTTTTGAGAAAATTACAAGTTTATAGGTCTTCTATTTATAGCTTACATATCTTTGGGAATGACCAGAGGTAAAAGTCGATACAACATTGATTTGAAATATGGAGAAAGAGTAGAAGTATTTACGCCACCAACGAAGATTGAAATATAGATACAAAGAACAAAAAGAAAAGAAAGAAGAAGAATATGGACTGAAGAAATTTCTACGGCCAATTCTGTTTATCTATTGTTACATTTTTTTTTCTCTATAAATTTATCTTCCTGCTTCTTTCTATTTTTTCAAAAAAAATTTTTGTTAGATTGCATTGTCACTGAAAAATAAATTATTAATAAAAAAATTATTTATCTTTTTTTCTTATCAAAATACTGTATAAACGTAAAATTTATTATTATAAATAATATAATGATTGAATTATTTTTAAAAAAATTGGTCTCAATTTAAGTTTATTTATTAATGAATAATATAATTAATTAAAATCAATTATTGTAACTGATGCTAATATAAACATCAATTGATGTAACTGTTAATATCATTTTTTTACAATTGGTCCATATTAAAATCATCTATAGTAACTGATGTGAAATTTTTTAAAATTATTTGCATCACCACTTTCAAAGTCATTTTTTTAAGTGATCAAAACATTTTTACATCATTTATAAGTAATGCCAAAATAGAAAATAAAGGATGTTAAACAGTGTTTTTTTTAGTGATTGAACTGTAAAATATTGTTTTTGTAGAGTAAAAAAGTTGTGTTGGTTTCAATTAATTATTATTTTCTTTGTTTTGTTTACTCTATAAATTTTCCACTCATTCCCTCTACTTTAATTTTTTCTCATTTACTTCAACACTTACCAATCACACTCTAGAAAAAATAACAAGGAAAAATCATATTTGTTAGCTAAATTAGGTATTTCAAATCTAATTTATCTATCATCATGGTTATTTAAACATTTGTACAATGATCTTTTATCATTTTCTTAATCAGTATAAATGAACTTTTGATAGAATAAAAGAAGAAAAAAACTTTCTGATGGATGGTGTTCTTCTAGGAACTAGATAAATAAAAACAATAATTTTTTATATATTTTGTTTTGGTGAAAACGGCTAAAAAACCTTAAAATTACACCAAAAAAAAAACTTTGAAATTACAAAAAGGCCCAAATAATTTCAAATTTCGTTTAAACCAATTTAATCTCCAACTTTTGAAAAAAATTTATTTTAGACCTCAATTTTTATTGATCAGAACGTTTCACATACACAAATGGCAATCGTTAAATCGATTTAACATTGACTTTTAAGGTATCTAAAACGGCTTGATTAACAGCAAAAATTGAGGTTGAAAATAATTTTAAAAAGTTAAAATCAAAATGGCTCAAATTAAAAATTCTGTTATTGTTTCGTTTTAAAAGATATGAATTTTAACTTTATCTTTTGAGCAGGAAAAATCTAATTGTGTTTTACTTAATTATTCTTTTTAAATAGGATCTTGGATCCTTAATTACAACAAGTGTGTGGGTGTGTCTCATGTTACAAATATTAACTAAAACACAGTAGTTTTAAACTTTGTGGGTGTGTCTCATGTAAAACAAACTTAAAGGACATAGAACTCTCTTATTATAACTAAATATGTTGTCATCTAATTAGTGACTCGTATGTTACCGAGACGACCAATGCTGATATACCAAGACTTATGGTCCGATGAAAGTCCTTCTTGTTGGATGTTGTTAGAGTTCTCTATATACATCAGTGAAAACTCCTGAATTTAGATTTGAATTAACTTGACCTTTGGTTTTGCAGCTACAAGTTTAGTCTTAGATAATATAGATGCAATCGGTTTTTTAGATCATTTCACTATTAATTTGAAAAATGTATCTAAATCATATTCATTGCTACTATAAATTTGTTCTTAATCCATTATAAAAAGAATCTCGACGTGAGAGAAAATACAAATAACTTAACTTAGTGGTTTTATTAAAGAAATAACTAAGTAAAAAAACAATTAGATTTTTCAAAATGGAATAAAAAGCATGAACTTTAGTTTAAGCCATTTTAATCATCAACTTTAACAATTAGCCATCTTAAACTTCAACTTTTGTTTATCAAGGTATTTTAGATAAACAAAACGTCAATTATTAAATCAATTTAACATTAATTTTTCAGGTATCTAAAACGGCATGGTTAACTAAAGTTGATATTTAATAAAGACAATTTTTAAAAATTGAAGATTAAAATGGTTTTAACGAAAGTTAAAAGTTATTTCAACTTTTTGCGCAAGTTGATTGGATTTTTTGGCTATTCTCTCTTAATTTTGGTTATTATTTTTAGGGAAAATTATTTTTTTTAGGCTAAAAAAATTGTAATTATGTCCCATTAGGGTAGTTATTATTTTGTACCACTTTTGCCTCTAATGCCCTTTAGTATTTTCGAAAATAAATAATTAAATATTTTTACAAACAAAAAAAATGGAAAATAGTAATTTTGATGAAATACATGAACATAGTGATATTTTTTCCAGTTATAAAAATGTTTAAATCATAATTTCAAATTATACTCTACATAAAGTACAATTGACATTTTAATAACTAGAAAATGAAATCCATTTTTTTCATTGAATCTACTATGTTTAGAATACGTGATGTACGTAAATAATTGTACTCTAAAAATAATTAGAATACACATTCCGTACTTAACCTATCGCTCTAAAATCTTTAGAAATCGGAATCTGCAGATTAATATAAATCTAAAACCTGTAGAAATCAAAATCTACACAGTATTATAAATCTAAAACCTTGTAGAAAATGAGTTCTACATATTTACTGTAAATCTAATACATGTAGAAATAAAAATCTACACATTACTATAAATTTAAAAACTTGTAGAAACTGAATTCTGTTATAAAACTAAGGGGAATAGTTTGTATATTTATTCATAAAACATATGGTTTCTTTATATAAGGATTACAAGATATAGAAATATGGAAAATATCCAAAACCTAAACCAACTAGGATTAGGAAAACTACTAAGAAAAGAGAAAGAAAAAACATCCCAAAGACTTAGCCGCCTATGTGTATGGGCCGAGTATGGTCTTGGAAGATGCTATGGCTATGGGCCATCCACAATATGATTTATAACACTCCCCCTTGGATGCTATAACCATTAGAACTTGTAATACACTTTGGATGTTGCCTCATTAAAACCTTACCAGGAAAACCCAATTGAGACAAAACCATGGTGAAGGAAAAATAGTACAACACGTATTACTCCCCCTGATTTGAACCTCACTTGATGAATAAATTTTCTGAATTGTTGCTTGAATGAACTTGAATTACTTGTACCTCTCATGCCTTTGCAATGCGTGGGTGAAGGAAACTTTGGGCAGGATACGCTTCTTTGCCGTCGACCATCCCATGTTCTGACAGGACCTCGACCAAAACACTCTCATAGTACATATATACCGAGCTTGGTAATGTATGCTTATAATCCAACCGGGAGCTCCAAAGGTGATTAGGTCGAGCAGGTATGTCTTCGTGTAATAATGACGGGCTGGTCTGTTGAGCCATGGATCTCAAGACACACACACACCCACGGCTTGCCTCTTGTATGGCTATGCTTTCCGCGTGATACTACAAGGTATTGCAGTCCCACGTGCTTTTGTTGCTGCAATGATATGGATTGCCAAGATATTGCATAACCTGTTTGAAAACAAATCAACAAAACCAAATAACCCCTCTTTGGGCTGGTTAGTATAAAATAAACACAAGGAATTCGAATTTCTTCATAAGGATACATGGACTGATTTGAATTGTTCTTATAGAACTTCTTTTGCTAAGTATTTACTTAGTCTATCATACTATATGCATGTGCTTTGTTTCAGTCCATAAACAGTTTTTTTCAGCTTTATACAATGTTGTTTTCTTGAGAACTTCTTATTTCATCTTTGAGCTCAATATATTTCTTTATCCAGTGGATCATATGCTGCTTACTACATCCTTTATACATTAATCTAATTTCTTTCTTTTGTCCGGACTTTATCAATTTCGAAATATGTAGTAGCATCCGCCACAGTCTCTATTCCTGGTCTCTGTGAGATTCCTTGTGTAACAAGCCATGCTTGAATCCTGTAAGTAGAAACATGGACAACTTAGACCACATGATTATGTTCTTTATCTCACAATTTTACTTCTCACAAGACTCATCTATATTCCACTGGTTTAATCATAGGGCGTCTTTATTTATCG
>NC_027754.1:764505-764956 GCF_000695525.1 Brassica oleracea var. oleracea | reverse complement strand
CACTCTTATATTGACATGGGTTCATGATCCTTGCTTATATTCATATGTTCAAGTGCTACCTTTTATGTGCTTCCTTATATCATCTTATGTCGACATTCTTTATATGTTCCATTACATTCTAGACATAACATAATTGGTTGCAACCTTATTACCTTCATGACCATTAGTAATATGGAGTTTGGCGTCCCAAATTTCATTGGGTGGTACCTTAGATTGGCCGGCCATTGTCTATGTCTGGGATGGTTTCCTCGACCTCGGATTTTTTTTATCATTCTATGCACCTTTCTCTTTTGTTTCCGAGGATTCTTATCTTTTGGAACTTATTGGTCTATCTTGTATAGACTCTGTAGCAACTTGAATGTGTCTCTCCTGGACATCAATTTCGTTGGTGCTTTACAAGCTGGTTTATAACTTAATCATTCTTTTCTTTTCTTTTCGGGTCAAATGTATA
>NC_027754.1:764065-764251 GCF_000695525.1 Brassica oleracea var. oleracea | reverse complement strand
ATATGTCTGGCTCATGACCCGTAATAAATTTGAGATGGGAATATCTATGCTCACTTAAATGGTCTGATGCTTATTAGTTAAGATGCATGTAAATTCGTGTGTCCCCAATCCTTGGACTGAGAGTTTGGACCTATGGGTAATGGACAAGCTATATATAGTATGGACATGTGCGGATTTGTCCTCACT
>NC_027754.1:758249-763890 GCF_000695525.1 Brassica oleracea var. oleracea | reverse complement strand
TGGGTAAACCATTCTGGTTACCATGACTTTTGCCTTTATCTTACTGATCTTGGCATAGTCTAGATCAATAGAGAATGCAGGTATAGTGTAGACTACTTTTCTATGGTCTTGGGCGATTTTCATAACTCTGAAGAAACTTTTGTTTCCTTTTGCCCATTGTATCATTGTGGAAACCATTCTTATATCTCTATATAATCTCAATGGGCTTCTCTGGGTGAATGTATAGCATCTAAATGCTTGCCCTTATACATATTTGGCCGTAGCCCCTTAATGTGTACCATACCCGCAATTTATAAACTCATATTGGCATTTTCAATAATAAAATCATTCATCTTATTAAATAAAATCAGATAAGATAATAGAAATAAAGTAAACTCAAAGAAATCATATTATTAAAAATGTAAGTAGCAAAGCAAAGCAAACATAAATCAAAGCAAAAGCACAAAAACAGAATGTCGAAATCATCTCATTCTCTTAGGAAATCTAAAGTGTCATAATCCATAAGGTCATCCTGGTCATGATCAAAATCGTTTTCCCCATCATGGTGGACCAAATGGGCTTCTGGATTCTTCCCTTTCTGGCTCTCTTGATAGAGGTCACAAAGATGTCTGGGAGTCCTACAATTCTTTGCCCAATGGTTATCCATTCTACACCTGTGGCATACTGATTTGGACGAGTGTGGTGGTTTAGAGATATCACTGCTTCTGCCTCGACCACGGCCATAGCTGGGACCGGCCATAGCTGGGACCACTACCACGGTTATAGTGGTTCCCTTTCCCACGGCCGTGTGAGCTATAATTGCCACGCCCACCACGTCCTCTCCATCCACCATGGCCTCCTCTACCATAGCCATTTCCATAGCTGTGTGGTTTATCATGATGGACGTGGTTACTTTCTTTGGTGGGTTCTTTCTTTTCCTCTACAGCCTTATTGGCTTCAGGTAATGGAGTTGATCCAGGAGGTCTCATCTCACTGTTCCTCATGAGTAACTCATTATTAACCTCAGCTAATAATAGGCATGAAATCAGATCAGTATAGGTGGTGAAACCTTTCTTTCTGTATTGCTGTTGCAGCAACACGTTGCTAGAATGGAATGTGGAGAAAGTCTTTTCCAACAAATCCTTCTCTGTTACAGTCTCACCACAAAGTCTCATCTTGGAGACAGTTTTGAATAGAGCTGAGCTATATTCATCCACAGTTTTGAAATCCTGGATTCTCAGATGTTTCCAATCATATGTAGCCTTTGGTAGTAACACCGTTTTCTGGTGATCATATCTCCGCTGTAAAGCGGTCCAAAGTTCTAGAGGATTCTCAATAGTGAGATACTGATCTTTTAGACCCTCAGTGAGATGATGGCGGATAATACTTATTGCCATGTATAAATTTTTGTCATTCTCTTTATTCCCCTTGATGATAGTATCACACAGCTATGGGGATAATATGCAATGAGGCCACACGGCCTAGATGATATATGATGCATAGCAAACTTAGGATTTAGATGATCTATATGCAGCAAGATTATTATGCACTAAGGCCACACGGCCATACTATCAAGATACAAACAAGGCCACACGGCCACGGTGCAATTACTAGCATACGAATTCACTAAGGGTTATATAGCAATTTAGCTTTCAGTCAAAGGCAATGAATCGAAATTAGGGTTTATACGGATTTAGGGTTTCAGAAACAAGTCTGGTCAACTTAGGGTTTAGGCTTTCAGATTGGGTTAAAAAACAATTAATCTAGCCACTGATCCTAAACTTCAAATTAATTTAGAAATCTAGCAATTAAATTTAGCAGTATGCGATTTTAAGGTTTCAAAGCCTTTAAGGTTTCATATTCGATATTAGGGTTTTTAGAAAACAGGTTATGAGATCAATCAAACTATCAACCTAACTCTCAATCAACAAGATCAATCAAAACAATTAAGAATCAAACATGCTTCAATTCGGATTTATAACATGCTATTTAGGGTAAAACGAATTTAGGGTTTTAAGAAAGCAGAAACAGATCAGAAGGTAAAATATTCTAGCAACCTAAACCTCAAAACATTAAAAGATTTAATCAAACAAGAACAATCATCAAAACGGATTCACATTAGGGTTTAGGGTTTTGATTCGATTTCTAGCCACTTTAGGGTTTACGTTTTCTGGATTTTGATTTAATCATAGATCAATGGAGATTTAGGCACAAGATATGTCATTGGATCATAGGGTTTTGAGATTCAAAACCAATTAGGGTTTTGAGTTTAATTGATCAATAGATCAATCTCGATTTAGGGTTTGGGGATCGAACTTTTAGAGCTTCGATTTACTCATTAAGGTTTGATCTATTATCCTATGGCTTTTATCACAAAGATTAGGTTTTATGGTTTCATTCTTTATAAATCAACCCAATTCGATTCATATGTTCTTAGAATTCGAATTACCTTTAGCTTAGTTGATTGTTGAAACCGGACCACCAAAGAATGAACCTCGAGCTGGACAGGAACGGGACGCGAGCTGGCCTGGATGCGAGCTGGCCTGGAACAGATTGAGGCTGAGATCGCGAGCGGCTGATCGTTGAATGGGAGCTGTTGCTGTCGGATCGCGAGCGCCTCTGATGCGAACAGGACGCTTGCTGTCTGGAACGCGAGCTGTCCTGGATCAAGAGTTGAGGCTGAGTTCGTCTGAGCTGAGATTGTCTGAAGCTGAGACGGGAACGCGGGGTTGCTGATCGGGAACGCGTAGGATCGGTGTTCACCGGGTAGGATTAGGGTTTATCGATTTTTGGTTTTAGCTTTAGGATTTTAGAGGCTATCGTGCTGATAACGTGTTATAAAACTAAGAAGAATAGTTTGTATATTTATTCATAAAACATATGATTCCTTTATATAAGGATTATAAGATATAGAAATATGGAAAGTATCCAAAACCTAAACCAACTAGGATTAGGAAAAATACTAAGACAAGAGAAAGAAAAAACATCCCAAAGACTTAGCCGCCTATGTGTATGAGCCAAGTATGGTCTTGGAAGATACTATGGTTATAGGCCATCTACAATATGATTTATAACAAGTTATACAGATTTACTGTATTTTACGAATAAGAATAGTCAGTTCTAGAAAATATGGAAAGAAAATATTTGGAAATATTTCGTTTCCATATATGAAAAAATCGATTTCCAGAAGAAAAAAATGTAAAAAAAATTTGTTGGAGATAAAGTGTAGGTTTAGATTTTTTTTTTTTTTGAGGATTCTTATTGTTTTCTTTCATTTTAATTACTTTAATTATTTATTATATTTTAATATTTACAATTGTTTTGTTAATTGTAATTTCGAATTTATAAATGAATTTAAGGACATTATTGCTATTTTGAAAATAATTAACCTGATAAAACATAAAATATGTGAAATTAATTAATGGGACATAGTTACAATTTTTTGGTCTAAAAAACAATTTTTCTTTATTTTTCTCATTTTATCGTAGACATGTCAGCAACATCACCAAGTTAAAGTTTCATAAAAAAATAAAAGGATGATTACTACTGGTAGACAAACTCTCCTCAAGGTCATCATCCTCGGTGATAGCGGGTCTGTTTTCTTTCTTTGTTTCGCTATGTATATGTATCTATGTATGTATCTATTGGGTTCCTTCTAGATGGAAGAAACCCATTGGGTTTGGTTGGTGATAACCAAACTTGGAAGTTGGGCCAAATGTATTAGTCCATGAGATTAGTATTGGGCCTTGGAGGTTATTAGAGTTAGTGAGACACATATATATAGTCTCTTGACCTAATTTTTATGTAGAGACTTACGAGAATCAAAAAGACAAAAGAGAGAGAAAAGAGGGAATGATGCAGAATTTCATCTGGGTTTGTCAAGGCAGATTTGGAGGGTCAAACGGATCCTGATCGGGCTGATATTTTGTGGGAAGCTTCTTCAGTCAGTGGGTTAAAGGTTCACCGAAGGGATTTTGGATTTCAACTGTTGGATCTTCTGTTGTCTGGGTTTTAGTGAAGCTGATCGTCACAGTTCTTCAACAGTGCTGTCTTGAGTGTTTGGTAAATCCGGCGGTGAGATCTTCTCTGATTGAGCTAAAATTTGGCAGAGGTGTTTTTGACTAGTTTATCTTGGATTTGTACGGTGGGATTAGTCTCTGGTTCCCGGAATCCTTGTGAGCTGAGGTCGTTTGGTTTCTAGTTTGGTTGCTGCCGGTTTTGAAGCTTTGTGTTGCTCTCTTGTTGTTGTTGTTTGTGTTGGAGATAGCTATTTGTAGCTAGACTCTCTGTTCTGTTCAGGCTGTTGAACAGGGAGGACGTGGTTGTACTCATACCATTTATATAGTGGATTTTTGAGTGGACTACGGTCCCGTGGTTTTTCCTTCTCACATCGAGGAGGTTTTCCACGTAAAAAGTGCTTGTCTCAGTTAGTTATTTCTTATACTATATCCTGCTATCTTTGAAGTATTTCGTCACAGATTCTCACAAGGTCAGGGGGAACACGATCACTACATTCCGCTGCGACTCGTGCCCGGTTTTCCCAACAAAGTGGTATCAGAACTTCTGGTTTTAGAGATTTGGGTTTGATAACTTTGGAAAAGATGGAAAATATGAGCAGGATGATAAGCTTGAATGGTGCTAACTATCATCTATGGAAGGGCAAGATGGAGGATTTGCTCTTTGTTAAAGAATTTCATGTTCCAGTCTTCGAGGAGCAGAAATCTGAGAAGAAGACGGATGAAGAGTGGAAGCTGCAGCATCGCCAAGTGTGTGGGTTGATAAGGCAGTGGGTAGATGATAATGTGTTGCATCATATTGAGACTGAGACGGATGCTCGTTCTTTGTGGAAGAAGCTGGAGCAGTTGTATACTAGGAAGACTGGAAACAACAAGATGTACATGATCAAGAAGTTGATTAAGCTGAGGTATCAGGAGGGAAGTCCGATGACGGATCACTTGAATGCGTTTCAGGGATTTCTCAACTAGCTGTCTGATATGGGCATCAAGTTTGATGATGAGATTCACGGTCTGTGGCTTCTCGGTACTTTACCGGATTCTTGGGAGGTTTTCAGGATGTCTCTTTGTAACTCCGCGTCGGAAGGTGCTATTTAGATGGATTCAGTGAAGAACAGTGTTCTTAATGAGGAAGCAAGAAGGCAGTCGAATGCTAGTAGTTCGCGTTCAGATGTCTTTGTTACTGAGGCAAGGGGGAGGAGTTCAAGTAGAGATCCCAAGAGGGACAAGAACAGGAGCATGAGCAAATCTAATAAATTTGCTAACATGGAGTGCTATTTCTGTCACAAGAAAGGGCACATGAAGAAGGATTGCTGGAAGTTGAAAAACAAACAGCAAGGTAATCAAGAAGAAAAGGTGGATCGGGTGACTGTCACCGAAGATCAGTTTCTCATTCTTCTTGAGGGTGATGCCATTAATGTCGCATGCCAAGACACCAGTTGGGTGATTGATAGTGGAGCTACTACTCATGCAACATCACAGCGGGATTTGTTTTCTACCTATACTACGGGTAATTATGGTTCCGTGAAGATGGGAAAAGATGCGATGGCTCAGGTTGCTGGCATTGGCGATATATGCTTGGAGACTAGTCTTGTGACTAGGTTGGTGCTTAAGGATGTTAAGCATGTTTCTGACATTAGGATGAATCG
>NC_027754.1:754732-758089 GCF_000695525.1 Brassica oleracea var. oleracea | reverse complement strand
TGCCATGGAGTTATGGCATAAGAGACTCGGTCACATGAGTGAGAAGGGAATGTCTGTGTTGCCTAAGAATGAGGTGATTCCAAGAATATCTGGTTTGCACCTGCAGAAGTGTTCGCATTGCTTTGCGGGAAAACAACACTGGGTGTCTTTCAAGTCTTCTGTGCCTTCTAGGAAACCCGAGGTACTGGATTTGGTACATTCAGATGTGTGTGGTCCAAAGGATAAGATCTCTTGGCGGCGCATCATATTTTGTGACTTTCATTGATGATCATTCAAGGAAGTTGTGGGTTTTTCCTAAGAGGACGAAGGATCAGGTGCTGGGATATTTCAAGCATTTTGTGGCGTTGGTTGAGAGACAAATGGGGAAGAAGCTGAAGTGTATCCGCAGTGATATTGGTGGAGAGTATTCTGGACCATTTGATGCTTATTGCAAAGAGCATGGGATAAGACATCAATTCATGCCACCTAAGACTCCACAGTTGAATGGGTTGGCTGAAAGGATTAATAGGACGATTGTCGAGAGGATGAGATGTTTGATCTCACAGTCAGGCTTATCGATGACTTTCTGGGGAGAAGCTTTGAACATGGTGGTTCATGTACTGAATTTGTCACCGAGTGCTCCATTGGATGGTGATATTCCAGAGAGGGTTTGGACTGGTAAGGATGTCTCTTACAGTCACTTGAAGGTCTTTGGGTGTAAGGCATTTGTCCATATTCCCAAGGATGAGAGATCGAAGCTTGAGATGAAGTCACGGCAGTGTGTGTTCATCGGTTATGGTCAGGATGAGTTCGGGTACAGATTTTATGATCCCGTTGAAAGGAAGCTCGTAAGGAGCAAAGATGTTGTGTTCATGGAAGATCAAACGATCAAACGATTAAGGACATTGACAAGTCCAAAATTCCAGCTGAGGATTATGAGAGTTTGATTGATTTAGAGGCTACTCCTTCTACATCGGTCCACGGTCGAGGTTGAGGTTCAGGATAATACACCCAGTGCAGATGCTCCCGCACATGAAGATGGTAGTGGTGATCATGGTGACGATCATGGTGAGACACCAGCTGCTGAGAACCAACCTACTATTGTTAGAAGATCCGAGAGAGGTCTTAAACCGTCGACAAGGTATGATCCTAGTGAGTATGTATTACTTACTGATGGGGGAGAGCCTGAAAGCTATGATGAAGCTTTGGAGGATGAACACAAGGATAAGTGGTTTGGAGCCATGGATGAGGAGATGGATTCTTTTGAGGAGAAACATACTTTTGAGTTGGTGGAATTGCCTAAGGGCAAGAAGGCTCTGCTTAATAAGTGGGTGTACATAATTAAGCATGAGGATGACAATTTGCCACCTCGACACAAGGCTAGATTGGTTGTGAAAGGCTACATCCAAAAGAAGGGAATTGATTATGATGAAATCTTTTCTCCTGTTGTGAAGATGTCATTCATTCAGGTTGTACTTGGATTGGCAGCGAGCCTTGATCTAGAGGTTGAGCAAATGGACGTGAAGACTGCTTTCCTTCATGGTAATTTGGAGGAAGAGATCTACATGGAACAACCGGAAGGCTATGTGCAAAAGGGCAAAGAAAATTTGGTTTGCCGCTTGAAGAAAAGCCTTTATGGATTGAAGCAAGCACCAAGGCAGTGGTACATGAAGTTCAAGTCTGTTATGGGGGAGCATGGTTATGCAGAGACTGATTCAGACCATTGTGTATTTGTGAAGGTGTTCGGTGAGGATGATTTTATCATCTTGTTGCTGTATGTCGATGATATGTTGATTGTGGGCAGGAACATGGACAAAATTAAGGAGCTGAAAGAGCAGCTCAGTGAGTCCTTTGACATGAAAGATATGGGTCCAGCGAAACATATTCTTAGTATGAGAATTGTTCGAGATAGAGGTGAGAAGCTGATTCACTTATCTCAGGAGAAGTACATTGGAAAAGTACTTAAGTGGTTTCACATGGACAAGTCTAAAATGTTGAGTACTCCTCTTGCTCCACACTTAAGACTGAGCAGTCAACAAAGTCCGAAGACATATGCAGAGAAGGAAGATATGGAGAAGGTTCCATATGCTTCTGCAGTGGGTAGTTTATGTATGCCATGGCTGTACAAGATCGGATTTAACTTACGCCGTTGGAGTTGTCGGCAGGTTTATCTCCAATCTATGAAGAGAACATTGGAATGCTGTGAAGTGGATTTTGAGATATCTCAGAGGGACTTATGATCTGAAGACTACATTTGGGGGTAAGAAGCTTTTACTGGCCAGTTTCACTGATTCTGACATGTCTGGAGACGTTGATTCTAGCAAGTCTACTTCGGGTTAATTGGTAACATTTGCGGGTGGAGCTGTGGCATGGCAGTCAAGGCTGCAAAAGTGCGTTGCACTATCTACCACTGAGGCAAAGTTAATTGCTGCAACTGAAGCTTGTAAAGAGTTGTTGTGGATGAAGAACTTCTGTGAAGAGATCGGTTTCAAGCAATAAAAGTATGTGTTGCTTTGTGATAGTCAAAGCGTCATCTGTATCGGGAAGAACTCTACATTTCATTCGAAATCAAAACACATTCAGAGGAGGTATCATTGGAGACGAGATGTGGTTGCTTCTAAAGAAGTATAACTTGAGAAAGTTCATACGGATGATAATGGAGCTGATATGATGACAAAGTCTTTGCCGAGGGGGAAGCTTGAAGTATGCCGAGGGATAGCCGGAATGGCTGTTTCCTCCACCTAGTCGGAGGGGAAGTTTGTTGGATTCCTTCTAGATGGAGGAAACCCATTGGGTTTGGTTGGTGATAACCAAACTTGGAAGTTGGGCCATTGGTATTAGTCCATGAGATTAGTATTGGGCTTTGGAGGTTCTTAAGGTTAGTGAGACACATATATATATAGTCTCTTGACCTAATTTTTATGTAGAGACTTACAAGAATCAAAAAGACAAAAGAGAGAAAAGAGGGAAGAAGACAGAATTTCGTCTGGGTTTGTCAAGGCAGATTTGGAAGGTCAAACGGATTCTGATCGGACTGATATTTTGTTGGAAGCTTCTTCAGTCAGTGTGTTAAAGGTTCACCGATGGGATCTTCTGTTGTCTGGATTTTAGTGAAGCTAGTCGTCACAGTTCTTCAGCAGTGCTGTCTTTGTTAAAACACGTTTTACGTGTTGGTCGGCATGGACGGTGACGGCATGGACGGTGAGCTGAAATTGTTGACGTTGGTTTTGTCAAAGATTGTGAGCCACCAAACACCTTCTTCATGCTTATAAAAGGAGAGCTGAGGTGAAGAGGAAAATCATCCCAAAACAAGAAAACAGAGAGAAAAGAACGAGAGAGGAGAGGAGAAGAAAAAAGAAGAAGGAAAAAAAAAAAAAA
>NC_027754.1:735219-751567 GCF_000695525.1 Brassica oleracea var. oleracea | reverse complement strand
AGTGTTTGGTAAATCCGACGGTGAGATCTTCTCTGATTGAGCTGAAATTTGGAAGAGGTGTTGTTGACTGGGTTATCTTGGATTTGTACGGTACGATTAGTCTCTGGTTGCCAGAATCCTTGTGAGATGAGGTCGTTTGGTTTCTGCTGGTTTTGAAGCTTTGTGTTGCTTTCTTGTTGTTGTTGTTCTTGTGTTGGAGATAGTTCTTTGTAGCCTGAGTCTCTGTTCTATTCAGGTTGTTGAACAGGGAGGACATGGTTGTACTCACATACGTTTATATAGTAGATTGTTGAGTGGACTACGGTCCCGTGGTTTTTCCTTTTCACATCGAGGAGGTTTTCCACGTAAAAAGTGCTTGTCTCAGTTAGTTATTGCTTATACTATATCATGCTATCTTCTAAGTATTTCCTCACAGATTCTCACAAGGTCAGGAGGAACACGATCGCTATATTCCGCTGCGCCACGTGCTCGCTTTCCCCAACAGTATCTGCTTCTTAATGGTGATTTAATAGTGATTTAGTGATTAGATTCGTTCTGTTCGGTGGTCGCTTCTTTGTGATTTAAAAAAATGTTATTGGAATTGAATTCGTTTGTAACTGGGAAGTTATGAATCAGATGTGTTTTGTTATCTTCTTCTTGTAGGCTCTTAGAGGAGACTTAGTCTCTTTAAGTGATGATACTGCTGCTAGTTAAGGTCATGTTTTATTTTCACTTGGTGGTTTCTCTAAGTAGTTTGTCTTCTTGCAAAAGAATATATTTGAATACTGACTTGACTCTTTGTACCATATTCGAAGAATGTGAAAAATTATTTATGAAAAGATCTTCACTCAGTAATCAGCAATTGAATCCACCGGACTTGTAATTTTGATGAATCAGTATCCTAAACTCTCTGTTAATTATGGTTTTCTAGAAATGGAAAGATTACATTTTTGGTCTCTGTTAATTAGTATGTGCTCTTGTTTGGCTTTAACGTCAACGCCTTTAAGATGATATGTTAACAAGAAGTTCAGCCACCATTGGAGCCGATTTCTTGACCAAGGAATTACAGTATGAAGACCGCCTCTTCACTTTAATGGTTTGTGTTGTACCAAGTCAACTACTTTCTTTCTTTTGATTCTTCTTGGACTCGATTAAGTATCACTCCCAAGTTGCAGAGGTAAAATTAGAAACAAATTTGATCAGCTTCAGACAGATAATCTCTGCTGCTTCATCTTGTACCAATGGAAACTTTAGTTCTGTGGTGGGATAGTTGTGCATTTATTCCAAATTAGAAACATTTTATAATGTTTCCTAATGTAATTACAACAAGGTTTTCTTTTGGCATGCATGAATAGACATAGGGTTCTGCCATAAAGATAGTTTACATGTTATTCTCTAATGCTTAGTAACATACTCTGTTCTAGATTAAGAATTGATCCCCAAGTACTCTATGTACTGCTCTCTTTGTTTGACCATAAGAGCTAAGGTCTTGCTTCTTCTTTTTTAACAGATTCCAGAGCCTTGGTGTAGCTTTTTATCGCGGTGCTGATTGCTGTGTGCTTGTCTATGATGTCAATTCCGCTAAATCATTTGAAGATCTCAATAATTGGAGGGAAGAGTTTCTGATCCAGGTATGTGTGTGTATTCATGCTATCTTCCCATATGCTCCAGATGTCTTTATTCAAGTCTTGTTACTGTGATTTGCAGGCAAGTCCGTCGGATCCAGAGAACTTTCCCTTCGTTGTCATCGGTGGAAACAGTCGGATAGTTTCAGAGAAGAAAGCTCGAGCTTGGTGTGCTTTAAAAGGAAACATTCCATACTATGAAACCTCTGCCAAAGAAAGCACCAATGTAGAATACACTTTCATCTGTATCACCAAGGATGCAATGAAGAGTGGCGAAGAGGAAGAAATGTAAGTTTATATGAGTCCGATTGGTAAAGACTTTCGCTTTAGACTGTCGCTTTAGACTATTAAATGTAGAGATTTTGGCAGTTAAAGCTGTAAGTATTATTTTAAAAGATAAAAATAATAATAACAGTTATAGAAATTGTTATTTTATTCTTAATATTCCGTTAAAAATATAAAATTATACAAATAATAAAGAAAAACTATATATGAAAACAAAAGTAAAATAATATGGATCTCAAAATAACAAGAAAAACATAACAATAATTAATTTATCAAAATAATTTTAAAATAAAAATAAATATAACTTACATTAAGGTGTTTTAGTTATTATGAGGTAAAGAAAAAAATATATTTATCATAAAAATGTTTTTTTCTATTCTCAAAGTCACGTAGAAGTGGCTGTAGAAAAACTAGTGTAAAAGAGAAGAGAGAAATAAGAAAGGGCTTTGAGAACTTTAGAATCAATATTTTTCAAAAAAGCTTGATTGGTAAAAAATGGACTTTAGAAACGGTTTAATCCCACAAAGTCTTGACAGCCACAACTCCAATCGGACCCTATATCTTATCACAGCTTCTTTTTGCGGTTGATGTAACAGAGATTCTGTCTTAAAACTTGTGGTGTTGTTGGTTTGATGCTTGATTTTAGGTACATGCCGGACACAATCGATGTGGGAACCAGCAATACACAGAGGTCAACAGGATGTGAAAGCTAAAAAGGATTGTTTTACCTTTGTTCTCTCACCACCAGTTAGGGCTGTCAGTTGGGTTGGACCGCACCCAAATGGGCATTTATTTATTCTGGACTCAAAGATACCTACACCTATATTTAGTTCACACCCAATAACACACAAACCCAATTTCACCCATCACCCAGTTGAACAGTCCAAATCCGCCCATTTATAAGTAAATTTTGATATTAACCCAAATCTGTTAAACTCGATGTAAGCCCAATTTTAATATCAAATAACATCACATAGAAATATCCAACACTGAGTTGAGTAATAAAGTTTTGAAATTTTGAACAATATTGAAAAATCTGAAAATAAATGTGATGTAAAATAATCTCAAAAGGTTGAGTTTTTGATAACTCTGTTTATGAATTCACTTTATTCTAGTTTTGTGACTTTATCTACTCTCAGTTGCAACCTACAACAACAAAGAAAAAAAGAAGATTCAACCTCAGATTCTTACACTGAATGCAACCACAATGAACAACAACATAGCCAAGAGCACTAGTGAGAAAAAGAAGAACATTGTGTTACAAACGTGAGGAAATATAACGTCAACATTATATTCACCAAGTTTGACAAAAGTTACGTGAATGTAAATCATGTGGAGCCCACCGTCATTGTGCACGTATAGTAACTTCTACTTTTTACTTCTATATAAACGATTGATTTCGATCATTTGTAACTCGCAACTCATCTCTCTTCTTCTTCTTTATAATAAACTCTCTCTATCGTATATTTATCATATATCAGTGTTAGCTCCTTTGTGCGGGTATAAAATTTTGCTCTTATTTAAATTTCTCGATACTATAAAATTGTAAGTTATTTTATAACAGGTTATCAGCACGATCACTCTGCGATTCGGTGAAATTTATATGTATCATATATACCCTACTATAATGGCCGGTACACCGTCTATATTACTATTTATTATTTTTTAGTAATTGTTTTAATTAATTATCATTTACCTATATTAATGCGGGCGGTATGTCCCCTCGTTAATAAACTTTGATTGTTAAATACACTATAATAATTGGCTTGGTTGTGCCGCCGCATAATTTATTTAATGTTATAATTTTTCTATCACCATAATACGATTGATATTTATTTGTTTATTATATTATGGTTATTATATAAATGTTTGGTCACCTATATAAAATATTATGAAATTTACGGAATTCTGTTGACTGATTATTGCAATATTTTCAAATTGATTTTCGTTCTTACGATTTAATCCCAACGGTCATAAAGAAAATTTTCAAAATTTTTACCTTTCTCAAACGGCTATGAACAGTATTTTTATCTATAAATATACTCATTCTTTACTCATTTACTTTATCCAAAATATTTCATCTTCTCTCAAATATTTTCAAATCGCTTCATTCTGGGTTTTCATTGCAAGAAAGATGATTAGCATATTTTTGGTTTTATGTGCAATTCTAATTTTTGCATCTATGTACGGTCTTTTATGGAAATTTTACTCTTGAAGAATTTACGCTTAATGTCGGTTTACTTTTCTATGCGCTATTTATCCTTGTAATTGCGTGTATTATTAATAGAAATGGTTCATTTTAAAATTACAAAATTCTAATAAAATTTAATATTTTGTGTTTTAGAAATACAAATGGAAAGAATTGAACATCTTCAATTTCCAGCTCTCAAAATAACTGGCGAAAACTACGTCGGATGGGTCACAAACGTTAAACCATATCTGGTGATGTAAAAGTTAACCGAAACGATTGTAATCGGTAACAAATCGCCGCCTGAGCATAAGGCTGAAGCGATAATTTTCCTCAGAAACACCTCGATGAGAACGTCACTCATAACTATTCGAGCATAGAAGACCCAGTTGAACTGTGGCAAGCTTTAAAAGAAATGTTCGATAAGCGAAGTCAACCTCCCTCACGCTCTAGAAGAGTGGAAAAACCCTAGGTTCCAAGATTTTCAAAAAGTTGAGGAATACAATTCCGCTGTCCTGAGGATAGTTTCACTCCTGAAATATTGTGGTAACCCTGTCTCTAAGGCAAAAATGATGAATAAAACGTACAACACTTTCCACAAACAGCTTCACTTCCTGCCTGAAATTTACAGAAAATGCGGGTACACGAAATTTTCTGAATTGATGGTTGCGCTCATTATGGCTGAAAAGAACAATGATCTCCTGATCAAAAACCACAATTCCCGACCTACGGGAGCCAAAGCATTTCATGAAGTGAATGCTACGGCGGTAGAAAAATTGGAAAGGAGAAACCAGACCAATCGAGATCGTGGCACCGTTTCAACAGGAAACGTGGGAAAACTTACAATCCAAAATGGAAGGGATCTAACAAGTGGGTTAGATCCGAACAAGTTTCTAAGGGTAAGAAAATCAAGAGGATACCACCCAGAAGCGTGAGACAGTGTGTTACAGATGTGGCTGTAAAGGACATTGGTCACGTACCTGTCGTACTCCTCCACATCTCTGTAAGTTATATCAAGAGTCCATGAAAGGCAAAGCTAAAGAAGTGAACCTAACTGAAAACTTTGAAGGGACATCGTACCTCGATGCCTCCGACTTCGCTAATGAGCTGGACTAGATTACTCCTGAAGAGAACCGAAATGCCTAAAATAAGACTATTGAATAGTTTTCAGTATTGTCATGTATAATTATTACATTTCCTGTCTTAATTGAATCATAATGTTTTTAACCTCGACTTAATGTATAATTATTGTGTGTTTCCTTATATAATTATTATATGAATGAATTTTATGTTTTCTTTTATTAATATTTATGAGAATTTCAGAAATGGATCAAAATGCTAATGGAGCAAAATCCAAGAAACGGATTCGTGAAATATGTAACCGACAAATATGATGTATCAGATAGTGGAACAACACACACTATTTTGAGACAGTAGTGGAACAACGCACACTATTCTGAGACAAAAGATATATTTCTCTGACGTGATTGAAAGAACTGGTAAAGCAAATTTTACGCTAATATAAAACCGACAAGAATTGTCGTCAATACAATATCAGGTCCTGCAGACGTGATTAAAGGAACTGGTAAAGCAAACTTTACGTTGCCGAATGGAACACAATTTTCCATAAATAATGCTCTAAAAGGAATTTGTTGACTTTTAAAGACATATATCTTCACGGATATGATATTCAGTCTCCCTTCGGGACTACATCATACTTATATCGATGAGATCGAATCAAATTTTGTAGTAAAACGGAACCCAGAAGAGTTCACATTATGACATGATCGCCTCGGCTTCTGGTCTGCATCATACATATATAAGTGCCATTGAATCACATTTGGTGATTAAGGAAAATTCTGGTGATTTTACACTATGGCATGATCGTCTTGGTCATCCAGGCACTACAATGATGCGAAAAATCATCGAAAGTTCACATGGTCATTCACTGAAAATCCAGAAGATTTCTCAAGGAAATAAAATGACATGTGTTGCATGTTCTCTAGGGAAATTGATCATAAGGCCATCGCCAACCAAAATCGATAAATAATCACCAAAGTTCCTTGAAAGAATTCAAGGCGATATATGTGGACTTATACGACTATTTTATGGCATTAATTGACGCATACAGTAGATGCATGGTCACACGTTTGTCTATTATCATCTCGAAATGTGGCATTTGCGAGATTTCTAACTTAGATAATCAAACTGCGAGCACAGTTTCCTGATTATACTATTAAAAGAGTTAGACTAGACAACACTGGTGAATTTACATCCCAAGCATTCAATGACAATTGTATGGTAATGGGAATTGAAGTTGAACATTATGTTGCTCATGTTCATACGCAAAATGGTTTGGTTGAATCTTTAATTAAGCGTATGTAATTGATTGCAAGACCATTGATCATGAGATCAAAACTTCTAACCTTTGTATGGGGACATGCTATTTTGCATGCAGAAGCACTCATTCGGATCAGACCGAGTGCATACCATAAGTATTCCCCACTACAGTTAGCGTTTGGTCGAGAACCAAACATTTCCCACTTTAGAATCTTTGGTTGTGCGGTATGCGTGCCTGTAGCACCACCACAACGTACAAAGATGGGACCACAAAGAAGATTGGGAATATATGTTGGTTGTGATTCTCCATCAATTATATGATACCTAGAACCACTGACTGGCGACGTCTTTACGGCACGTTTCGCCGATTGTCATTTTGATGAGAAAGTATTCCCAGTTCTAGGGGGAGAAAACAAAAATGTAGAAAATGATATCAAATGGAGTGTACCTTCGTTACTATATCTTGATCCTCCTACTAAAGAGTCTGAACTAGAAGTTCAATGAATCATGCATTTACAGACTATAGCTAATCAGCTACCTGATGCATTTGCAAATACCAAGACGGTAACTAAATCTCATATACCAGCCGTGAATGCTCATGCTTGTATCAAAATATTAAATGAGAAAGGAAAAGCAGACGATACACGAGAGTCTAAAACACGCTTGAAGCGTGGCAGACCTGCTGGTTGTAAGAATAAAAATCCTAGAAAACAAAAGGATGCCGAGATAAAAGACATAAGCATTGTATATAAGTAACCTTTCATTCATGTGTTTATTACATATGTGTCATTTCCTACATGTCAGCACCACAAGCTCTTTCACCTCATATATTCAAAAACCCTTTCAGAGATAAAAGACATACCAAAATAGCAGAAAGTATTTTGGAAGAAACAAATGATGAGAACACTGACAAAGTAGAGCATCATGAGTCAGAAAGGAATCACGTGATTTCTATCAACTACATCCATAATAAGAAAATATGGAATAGAAAAGAACAGGATGATGTTGATGATGATTTCACATATATTATGTCAAGTGAAATAAATGAAGAAATCGATGATCCAGAACCAAAATCTGTCTATGAATGTCAAAAGAGACATGATTGGAAACAATGGAAAGTTGCAATACAATCCAAACTTGATTTGCTTAATAAACGAGAAGTATTTGGATCTATTGTACTCACACCTGCAGATGTAAGACCAGTTGGGTACAAATGGGTTTTCGTTTGAAAGCGAAATGAGAAAAATGAGTTTACGAGATACAAAGCTCGTTTAGTGGCTCAAGGTTTTTGTTAAAGACCTGGAATCGATTATGAAGAAACGTATTCTCCAGTTATGGATGCAATCACATTTAGATTCCTGATGAGTCTAGCAGCTAATAAAAATCTAGAGATGCGTCTCATGGATGTTGTTACAGCTTATCTATATGTATCATTAGGTACTGATATCTGCATGAAAGTTCCTGATGGATTTAAAATGCCAGAAGCATTAAGTTTCAAACCAAAAGAGTTATGTGCAATAAAACTGCAAAAATAATTATATGGGTTAAAGCAATCCGGACGTATGTGGTATAATCGTCAGTGATCATTTAACAAAAGAAGGATATGTGAATGATCCTATATGCCCATGTGTTTTCATCAAGAAAACAATATCCGGATTTGTAATAATCGCGGTATATGTTGATGATCTTAACATTATCGGAACTCAAAAGGAAATACAAAAGGCATCAGACTATTTCAAAGGAGAATTTGGGATGAAAGATCTTTGACATACACAGTATTGCCTTGGCCTACAAATAGAACATTCACGAAATGGTATATTTGTGCATCAATCCACATACACTAAAAGAGTGTTGAAACGATTTAACATGGATAAATCAACTCCTCTTAGCACCCCGATGGTCGTTAGGTCACTTAATATTGAAAGTGATCCATTTCGACCACCTGAGGAGAAAGAAGAGATACGTGGTCTGAAGGTACCATATCTAAGTGCAATTGGAGCGCAGATATACCTTGCAAATTGTACATGGCATGATATATCATTTGCTGTAAATCTTTTGGCAAGGTTCAACTCATCTCCAACTCGAAGACATTGGAATGGGATTAAACATGTTTTTCGTTACCTCCAAGGGACCATTGATTTAAGCTTGGTTTATCCTAAGAGTTCAAAAGGTCAAATGGTTGGTTTTGCAGATGCAGGATATCTTCCAGATCCACACAAAGACTGATCGCAAACATGATATGTTTTCACGATTGGAGGCACTGCAATATCTTGGCGTTCTCAGAAACAAACACTCGTGGCTACTTCTTCAAATCATGCTGAGATCATCGCATTCCATGAAGCATGTAGAGAATGTGTATGGCTAAGATCAATAAGCCGGCACATATGTTCAAGCAGTGGTATTGACGAAAATATAGAGCCAACTATTCTATATGAAGATAATGTGGCATGTGTAGCTCAAACAAAGGAAGGATATATCAAAAGCGATAGAACAAAACATATACATCTGAAGTTCTTTTCATACACACAAGAGCTCGAGAAGATGAAAGAGATTGAAGTAAGATATGTCCGATCATGCGACAATGCAGCCGACCTCTTCACAAAATCACTTCTTACCTCAGTATTTAGAAAACATGTCCATAACATTGGAATGCATCATCAAAAGGATTTATGACTGCTAATTCGAGGGGGAGCTTATGTGGTTGTACTTTTTTTACCTAACTACGATTTTTCCCATTGGATTTTCCTAGAAATGTTTTTAACGAGGCAATAAAGACCTTAAGCAAGAAGAAATAGTGACACTGGTCTCCAAGGGGGAGTGTTACAAACGTGAGGAAATATAAGGTCAGAATTATACGCACCAAATTTGACAAAAGTTACGTGAATATAAATCATGTGGAGCCCACCGTCACTGTGCACGCATAGTAGCTTCTACTTTTTACTTCTATATAAACGATCGATTTCAATCATTTTTAACTCGCAACTCATCTCTCTTTTCTTTCTTTATAATAAACTCTCTCAATCGTATATTTATCATATATCAGTGTTAGCTCCTTTCTGCGGGGTTAAAATTTTGCCATTATTTAAATTTCTCGATACTATAAAATTGTAAGTTATTTTATAACACATTATCTATTAGGAAGCGTCATTTCTATAAATCACATTAGATTCAAACAATGACAATATAAAAACACAATCTGCTAAAGACTCTATCAGAATATCAAGTTTAACGTATGTATTTACCAGTCATAAGTGATTCACAAATGTAATCGTTCACTTACTATCAAAGCTTAAATGTAATGATCACATCTATAAATCAAGATCAGATGCTACTTCAATAAGTAAACAATGACAAGATCAGTGTGTAAACAATGACAAGATCAGTGTGAGGTAGTTAGTTCTCTAGTATGAACATTTCAATATCTTATCCAAAAGTACACTAGACTCACGCTAAGTACAAGATAATACCTCGCGTTAAGTCTCTAGACTCTCCAGTCTCCACTCTTTTCTTCTATCTTCTGCAGCCTGCAACAACAAAGAAAAAAGAAGTTTCAACCTCAGATTCTTATACTTAATACAACCACAAAATGATCTTCTCATCAACACTATAAACTCAAACGAGTTTTACTTGCAATATTGAACGAGTAAAGTGTAGAGATCATACCTCAAGTCAAGTCTATAGACTCTCCACTCTCTTCTTCTTTCTCCTTCTCTTTATCATCTTCTTCTTTCTCCTCTTCTGTCTTCTCAACACACTCATCACCTACGGAAAAAAAAATTCTTGAAGATTCTGAAGCAATTTATTATATGAACAGATTATAAGCAACACTGATCCATTTCTGGAAACCCTTTTAACCAGTTACTTGTACAGACCAAGGCTTGGACATTAGTAGGTAAAAGACAGCTCCGGTACTTGTTAAGGACTCAACTACCAATGCTAAACGAAGATTCAGAAGCAACAGTTGGTATGGGTATACTCAGAACCTCTCGTGCCATTGTTGCTAACTCTTTGAACCGAGCTGAGATGTCTCTCCAGTAATGTAACACATTCAGTTTCTTGTAAGCGGCCATGTCAAGCAATGGCTCATCCAGATATATGTCGAGAGCAGACTTTCCACTGCCAACAGCTTTCTAAGAAAAGAAGGCGTAGAATCCCTGAAAACCAGGTTAAACATCACTTATATGATATCAGAAATTCATAACACTTATCAGAAATGACTACAGAGCATAACTTACCCCATAACCGGCTAGAACATCGGGTATTTCTCCTTGTGAAGTTGTTGCAGCACTACTAATTCTCTGGTTTTTTTTGTAAGCTCCAAACAATTTATAGATCTTTGAACAAACATTAGCCAACCTTCTCTAACCGAGAAACAATATTCTAAGAAGTGAAATTTCAGTCTTGGATCCAAAACTGCAGCAACTGCAAGGATATCACTGTATTCTTCCCAGTATTTCTCAAACTTGAGCTTCATACACTTCACCATTTCACAAATAACAGGATCAGAATAATTTGCATGAGCTCTCAACCAACACTCAATCTTCCAAATTTCATTGAAATACAAATTTGATGTTGGGTATGAGGAACCCGAAATCATATTTGTAATCTCAGAAAATGGCTTCAACAACTCGTATATCACTTCTGCTCTCCTCCACTCAGAATAAGAGAGAAAACTCACATAACTCGGTTTTACATCCGCCAAGTTACCTAGTGCAGCTTTGAACTTGATAGCTCTAGAAAGCATAAGGAAAGTAGAATTCCAGCGTGTGCTTACATCTAAGACCAGACCTTCATCACCCTCGACCTCGGTTCCCACTGTTTCAACACAGTTTTAAAACATTCTTTCCCAGCTTTCGGATCCTCTAACAAACTAGACACTCTCCCTGATTTTCTACAAAGCTCCTCCAATCACTGCTAAGCCGTCTTGAACAATAAGATTAAGGATGTGTGCTGAACATCGTACATGGAAGAACTCGCCACCGCAGACCTGATCTTTGTGCATTTGTCTCTTCATGATACTCTGCATGCTATCATTCGACGAAGAGTTGTCTACAGTGAGACGAAAGACCTTCTTTTCCAGTCATCACTCCTTCAGCAGCTCAATCAGCTTCATAGCAATGGCTATTCCAAAATGATGCGGAGGAAAAGCGGTGAAAGCCAATATTTTAGCTTGCAAATTCCATTCAGCATCGATGTAATGCGCAGTCAAGCAGAGATATCCTACGATGGTAATAGCCCTCCAGAGACATGTTGTCAAACATACCCTTCCTAAGTTTCTGCTTCTCACTTTAATAAATCTTCAACACATCAGAAGCTGCTGCGTTTCTGCTCCAATACTCAGTACTAGAATTAGCATAAGTAAAAGCCATTCTAATCCTCTTATACTCTACAAACTTGTAAGGAAGATCATGCTCTATAATGGCCATAGCTATCATCTCACGGAACACTATCATATCCACATTCCTAGAACTACTTTTAGGTGTTCCAACAGCTTTTGGACATACCTTCATATGACGAGTCAGAGTTGAGGTTTCATTTCTACGAAGATTCAAGAAGTAAACCCTTCTACAAAGGTTGCATCTGATCTTAGTTGTACCATCAGACAGCTTTCCTCCAATTATAGTAAACTTTCTCCAGCACCTAGAGACTCTACGGCGTGACTGAACTTGTTTTGGTTGTGTGCCTCTGTTAGCCTCTGATATCTCTATAACTTCATCCATCACATCATTCTGACCATCATCGTTCAAGTCTATAGCTTCCATTTTCTGAAACAAAAAAAAATATTTAAATGAGAGTTCTCATGGTATATAAACAATTTTTAAGTCGATCAAAGAGAAATAATACATTGATACCTTAAGTCTGAAGAGAAGGCCGAGGAAAGTAGCAAGTGAAGGCAATCTGTAAAGGATACATTGAATAGTATTAGCAAACTGTGAACACAGAAACATGAACACACAAAACCCACAACACATAACGAGACTGGCTCAAGTTAAGAAAATAAAACTTAAGTAGAATCTCAGAAACATGAACACACAAAACCCACAACACATAATCAATAACCAGTTATAATAGGCTCATAGCATTGCTACTCAATTAACACATAAAGATACTACTCAGTTATGCAAACGAGATTCTAGAGATTCATCAATAATCAGTTATCATAGGCTCATAGCATTGCTACTCATCGATACTACTCAGTTAGAATGTTAAAGATTCATCATCATACAAAGGAGTGGTTCGAAACTTACCGAGGAGATACACATATAATACAAGAATCTTGCAGAGATAACGGCTATATCGAAGAGATAACTTGAGCTTCAATTTTCATACAACTCCTCGTGTTTCTGAATCCAAAACAAAACGATATATATGAATTTTATAATCTAAACGATTCTTCATCATCATCAGAGCAAGAGTAAAAACGAGATTCATCACAGATTCACAAAACAAAAGTTAAACGAGATTCATTAAAAAAACTAGATTAGAACGAAGCTAAACTCGAGATAAACCGAGATGGATCGAAGCTAAAACTCGAGAATAAGATCGAAGCAAAACCCACAACACATAACGAGATGGATGACAAGTTAAACCGAGATCGAATCATGAAGCATGCCTGAAATGCATAGACCGAGAAGAAGAAGTCAGACGTAGAGAAAATGTAGAGAATAGAGAAATTTGGTTCAGATTAAGATAATCAAGGCCGGAGAAGACGAATCGAGATGTAGAGATTGATTTTTATCGCAAAATCGCAGATGAATCGAAAAGCAGAGACCGATCGATTCAATCGATTTTTCTCCAATATTAGAAAACCTAATTTTTTTTATTTCACCGGTTAGCCCAGTGTCCAAAACGATTGACCCAACTTGCCCATGGACAAACTTGATGTTTAGCTCAACTAGACCATGAAATATTTGGGCTTACCCATTACCCGTCCAACACAGTGGACCACACCCATTGGCACCCAACCAAGTAACAGCCCTACCACCAGTTTATCGTTGAGGATTTTTACCATATTGTAAATTTGTTGTTCTGCGGTAAATTACTATAAATAAATAGTGAAAAAATTGAGTTGGACTGGTCAGTGTTTGTGGTCGTATATTGTGGATCTCTCTTTTTTCTACATTCAACGTTTTTTTTCTTTTGAACATTGTTTACTGTTGGTGGTGTCCACGTTATTAACATTTATGAAATACACAATTGTTTTTTTTTTTTTTTACTTTGTAACTTTAAGGATGACTTATTTTGATTGATTTTGACTCTTGACACGATATCACTAACCGTTGGTGGTGTCCACGTTATTAACATTTATGAAATATACAATTGTTTTTTTTTTACTTTGTAACCTTAAGGATGACTTATTTTGATTGATCTTGACTCTAGACACCATATAACGATATCACAATTGTATCAAAACATTACAAATCTTAAATTGAATATAATATTCTTTTATGTTTCAAGAAAAGGAAAAACAAAATCCCTCGAGATGTTGTTTTGAGATTACTCTTACTATAGAATTAAATAAACTTCAATGTTAGAGGAATATTAATTACACAAACTTCACAAAATATAGGAAAAAGAGAGAAAAAATACACACAGTAGATTGGTTTTTGATATATCAAACAAACAACGTGTGAAGCATAGGGTTAACATTTCTTCACTATAAACTATAGTAAGTATAACTGTATAAGTCTACAACAACTCAAGCATGTGTTATTTGCTTAATTAATACACACTTATATGGTGCATGTGTAAACTGATGCATACATAAACGCAGAGCCAAATTATATGATTTTAATTGATTATACATTAGGATTGTGGTAGATGATGACGATAGACTTGGTGTTGAAATCTTTGACGAACCTCTCTTGTCCTGTCCTAAATGGATTGTTAAGAAGATCTTTGATTGGTTCAGGTAATGGCTCATCCTTCATCATCTTCTTCCAATATTCTTCTGCAACTCCTCCTGATCTTCCTTCACTCAGATTCACAAACTATATACCAACAAATATAACAAATATTATATATATATATATATATATATATTAGATGTATAAAATCAGATCTTGATTAGTTAGGGTTTTCATATAAAGAAGAAGCTATACCAGGAGAAAGCTGAAAAGGACAAAGAAGACGACGACCAAGTAACGTTTTTGTTTCATGTCTTTTTAACTTTTGTTTTGTTGTTCGAGTATTTTGCTGGATCTATGTTAAAGCTTCGGGTGTTAGGTTTATATATATACCCTTAAGTTGTTTTCTTGATAATAGTGACAACTCCCCTCTGGATCCTCGCTTTTTTTTTTATCATTTGAAAATCATTTAATATTATTACTACAATGTAAGGTCAACTTTGTACTGTGTGTATTTATAAACAGTAACCTAATTTTTTATGTTTTATCTAAATTTCGGAGTTGTGGGCTACTTGAGTAAGGATTTTTTTTGTCTATTCTTCTCTGGAGCTATCAACTATTACAGCTCACAGAGCAACACCAACATTATATATATATATAGAACATAGAAGAGTTCTATGATTTAGTAAGCTCATTTTCCGGTACTTAATTAATTACAATAACAAATATTCCGTGATTAAAAGTTTCAAAAAAAATATTCCGTGATTAAATAAAACAAGAAATAATAGGGGGTAAATATACCACTACAAGAAAACATTAATTTAGTGACTACAATTGCAACTACTGTTGGTAGTGGCAAATATGTGAAACTACCTTCTAATGGATTTGCAACTATTATGTTATTATGTGTAATGAGTTGTACCTTAGTTGCAATTTTTCGACTAAAACATGCAGTAGTAATACGGTTGCTAATTTGGAATTCATTTGTAACTCTCTTGTAACTAAATTATGTAGTCACAAAATAGTAGTAAAAAAAAGCAATATATGTTCAACTAAAACTTATATTCTATTTAATAGTTATACATCAGTTACTTGTATAATTTAATTATCATAGTTGCAAAATAGTAGCTACATATTTATTATACGTTTGTGACTTTAATCAAAAGAATAGCATTATTATTAGTATGTTTAATATTGTGGTTGCAAAATAGTAGTATGTGTATTCAATTTGTAACTGCTTTGCTACTACTGAATTGTAGGAGTGGAAAATTAGTAGCAACAATTTTGTGACATTTTTTACTGTAGTAAAAAGAGTAACAATTCAGTGGCTAAATATTGGTATGAAAACATATCACACATGCCAAATATAGTAAAAAATTAGTTGTAATGTCTGCTACATATATATGTATAAGTACAGTTATTTTGTGACTTATTTGCAACTTCTAAAATTTATTTAGTCAAAATTAGTAGCAATTTTTGTCACTATTTTGCGACTACTATCATATTTGTTTCAATAATTGTCTAAAATACATTATTTTCACATTTTTTACTATGTATCATTAGAGAATAATGTAAGAAACCCATAAATGGGTATTTTTTATATAAATTTAAAACATTCACAAATATTTACAAACATGTATCATCTATTTGTATTACTTTCATGTATAGTTTTGATTAGGTTTACATTTGTCCAGTTAGATTGTTTTACAAAAATGATTCAAGTTATTTTATTTAAATAAAATCATTTCTTTTTACATATAAGTTTTAAAAAGGATGAAATTTAGAGTTAAGAGTATCTTTAGCTACTAATTTGCAACGGCAAAACATATAGAAATTACAAAATAGTCACAAATAGTAATTACTACTTTGCCACTGCAATCATATTTGTTGAAATAGTTATCCAAAATACTATCTTTTTAAAATTGTTTTACTATATATCATTAGTAGGTAACAGAAGAAATCCAAAAATGATTATATTTTGTATAAATTTGTATCACTGGTAAAAGTTGGACATGCAAATCTTCACAAAACCCATGCTACCCACTTGTAATACATTCAAGTGCAATGATTTAGATTTGGGTTAA
>NC_027754.1:710096-733224 GCF_000695525.1 Brassica oleracea var. oleracea | reverse complement strand
TACTACTTGCTTATTTGGCTCATAAGCCTTGCAATTTGTTTCAGTGCTTGAATTTGACATGTTAAGTCTTTCTCTCACTTATGGTTTTCTTGTTTTAGTAATGACATCTTGAGCTTTGATTATGTTTGGTTCAATTTTTCATTTCTTTGCTTTCTATACATTCTTGCCTTACTTGTAACTTTGTTTTTATCTTTTCGTTTTGTAGGTTTGGTCTTAATGGTTCCGGTTCGAAACTGAAACGAAAGATTTTAAAGTCGACTTCTGCATTTATAGGAATTTAAAATATTTCAATTGTTGTATTTCTAACTTTTGACTTTCAAATTAAGTTCGAAGTTAATATATAAATTCTGATTCCAAAACTAATATTATAATAAATTTTTATTTCTAAATTAATATTTTTTTTAAACAAGAAATTCAAATTAATTTTTTATTGGTCACTAAATTATGCAACTAATTTATAAGCATATATCAATAATGTGGCTGCTAAATAGTCGCAAACCACTGCAACTAATTTGTAACTAAAAATAAATATTGTAGTCACAAATTAGTTACTTAAATTAGCCACTAACTTATAAATGTTTTAAATTAGTCGCAAGTAAAAAGAGACTAACTAGCAACTACTATTTACTAACTAATACGAGACCAAAACCGTGGTCTCAAATTATTTTTGCAACTGCGACCTTAGTTACAAAGGAGTTGCTAATATACCACTAACTATATAGTCTTACTTTAGTCGCTCTTTTGGGACTAATTTGCAACCAACATTATTTGCGACGAGCTATTTCTAACTGAATCAAGTAGTTGCAAAATAGTCATAATATCTATAGTTGCAACTATCTTCCAACTATTCTTGTAGTTACAAAATTGATGTTTTCTTGTAGTGTACGAAATATTGCAACTAGAATTCAAATATAATAATTTTCAAAACGAACTAATATTTTCTTGTGTGAAACATTTTGGGTAAGAAATTTAAAGTAAACACTAAAAACCTATGCGTGTACCCGTTTAAAGATGTTTTGTAATGTTTACGCTTCACACCACAAAGTGCTAGTTTCATTATTATTAGTTTTTCTTTTTGGAAACAGTTTCATTATTTTTAGTTAGTGTTTGCAAAATGATGCTATATATGTCAAAACAAGGCTTTTAGATTTTAAAGATTTTTTTTTTAATGATGCTATATATATATGTCAAAACAAGGTTTTTACATTTTCTGACTTTATATTGTTGATGATCTTGAGATCGTTGTTTTCTTAAGTTATCATTTCAGTTTGGAAATAAAAATATATAAATGTTTGTTACTTCTCTTTAAACTGTCCCCCACCCACCCCCTCTGAGTTTTTAATTAAAACAAATCTAAAAGCAAATGTTGGCTTTTCTCCTTAAGAGTTAATTTAATTGATGAAATCGACAGGTCAAAAGTTAGATTATTATAAAAATAACAAATGAAGCCGGTCAACTTTGAATGTTTTTGCACATTATCTATATGACACATAACCCCCCACTTCTAAACCTTTAACTATTTAATAGTATAGATTTGCTCGGAAAGCATTTGCTTAATAGATGGTTCTTGATTTTTTTTATACAGTCGATTAAATGGTTCTTGAACTTTTTTATACAGTCGATAAGGATTGACATCAATTGGTGGTGATGGACGAACACAGTTCATGAGTAAAAAAGTTATAAAATGAAGAGAATCACATTTGCATACGGAGTTAAAAGCGCTTCGATGGACTATGAATAACATATTATATCATTTGAAGTAATAATAATAATATTGTTGATCCTATTTTGTTGTAGAAATTTATTTTAAAAGTTTTTATATGTAATAAAATTATATTAGTCAATAATATATTTTCATTAAATTTAATTAATAATAACATTAGGAAATTGTTATTACATAATATTGTACGCATACATAAATATAAAAGTGTAAGCAAATTCATAGAAACAAAATAAAAAAACATGACATAGTAATAGTCTAAACCTATTTTTAAATGACATAAATTAAAGGTACATAATTTGGATCCACAAATTAGATATAATTTTTTTTTATGATAAATGGACTTTGTGATCTAATAACTATTTGATCACAAAATTTATCTATTATTTATTTACCAAATCATAGGATGAATATTGTTTGACATATGATTTTGTTTAGATCTTCATAAAATTAAATATTTTAAATATGTCAATAAAAATGGGGGAATAAAATACAATAATTAAATAGTGTAGATATATATTTAGTTTAATTTTCTAAGTTACTAAATAATTGGTCGAACAAAATAATTTCTTAAGGTAAAAATTTTAATGACTCAATTTTTTTTTTTGACAGCATAAGAGACTAGAAGCCTATGAGACCACCAGTTCAGATAGCCAAACCGGAGGTAAAGAATCGACATATAGCATAGCTGAAGGAGAACTCCTCGCACCACGTGCCAGTTTGTCCGCCATTGTGTTTTGTGCCCTTGAGATATGTCTGATCATGAAGTTGGGGAAGAAAGTCTTACTTCGACAGAATTCTTCCATGTGTGTAGCGAACGCCGACCATTCTTCAGGTGAGAACACCATCTTCACCGATTGAGAACAATCCGTCACAAATACTACATCTGAGAACTGCAGGGTCTTCATGCACTCCATCGCCCAAATCAGAGCTTCACATTCAGCATCTAAAGGTGATAGACTACGTCGAAGGTTCATTGTGCCCATCATTACGTCCTCTGAATTCATCTTCCGGCAGTACCAGCCCTGGCTTGTAAAAACATCATGTTCTCTCCACGCCCCATCAATGTAGCAAACTCGAGAGGACCCCAATGTCTGCCAACTCCCATCTGGCGGTGGAAACCCATGATTCTCTTGAACCAAAAGTTGGGCCTCAGCTCAAAGTGATCCTTCAACTACCGCTCTGCGCAAAATTTCTTGAGGATTTCCATTCTTATTATTATGAATTTTGTCATTCCTATTTTTTCATATATACCACATAATCCATGGAAAATACTCCGAGTCAACATCTTTTGGGAGTCTCCAAAAAAAGATGATCCAGACTGGTAAAAACTGAGAAAGATGGGAAGATTCCGAGAGGGGAAGAGATTCGAGATAAAACCCATGTTTGAAGTGCGGTGGATATTCAAAAATAATGTGATAAATGGATTCTTCCTCTGCCCCACAAATACCACACCGGAGATCACACTCTATACCACGAGCCTTCAGATTTTTGGATACTGGTAGTGTCCTAGATAAAACTTGCCAAACAAAGTGTCTCAATTTTAGTAGATTATGGATTTCGTAATCGGCAATGGATTACTTATTTAGCTGATGAGCCCATTGATTAGATGAAGATTTAGTTCTCAAGTGTTTTTCTTCTTGGAAAACTAAAACTTTTATAAATTAATAATATTACTAATTATTTTTTATCTATAAATATTAGAAATTTATAAATATTACCATAAATAGAAATATTTTTCTAATCAATAATATTATATTAAATATTTTATGGATGACAAAAAAAAAGATGACAAAAAAAAATTTCATGAATTTATAAATAAAAATAATATACAAAAACAGTTATGATAATAAATATCACATATCACAATATAATAAATGATAACATTATATTTGACTGTCCATAGATTTGAAAGTGATACATTTTCATAAGTTCAAATTTAAAAGAAAATATGGTTACAACTTTTATGTTGATGATGAAGTTGAAGACAATACTAGTATATATTTGAAAGCAATAATGTATATATACAAAATTAATTATTACATCTGATATTATTTATAATATTTGGATTTATACTCAAAATATAAATAAAATTAAAATTTATACAATAAATGAAAATTTGAGGCGAGCTTTAATGAGATTTCTCAACTTTAACTAAAAACAAACAATACTAAAATAACATCTAGTATATGGTAACTCTGCTACATGTGCATGAATTATTTAATTATAATGTGTTTTGCATGCGCATCATGATAAAAAAGCTCTTTCTCATGTGATGTTGTCCAATAATATTAATATGTTTAATAACTAGTAATTTTTTTATTTATGTTTCTTAAATTTGGTTTATGTTTTATTTAAAAACAAAACAAATTGATAAAAATATCTTCGTTTTTAAAATAGGCTCAAATATGATTTGAAGATTCTAGCTACGACATGCGTTCAATACAAAATCTGGAAAGCTGCAGATATGACAAAAAGATGGCAGATATTCTAGACTGACATGAGTATGAGACACTCTCCACGCTTGCTGGAACAACAAACCAAACAAGAAGAGGAACTAGCAAAGACCTTACGAGACTTCTAGAAGCATCTTCCCATTCCGCATAAACAAACAAAACTTAAGTTATTAATTAATACATTTATTACTAATTTAAAATTACTATAATAAATTAGTTTTTTAAACTGTTAAAAGTTCAAACTAGACATCGAGTTATATTTATATTACAATTTTTTTGAAAATCTTTTATACATTACTTTCATTAATGATAACCAAATATTGTCCATTATATAAAATTAAAATTTTATTTAATATTTAATCATGGCTCTTTTTGCTTCTGAATTTTTATTTTTTTATGATTGAAAAATACTTTCGGAAACCAACAATATATATAAAAATTATATTTATATTTTTAAAATACATTTTCCTTTTTTGTCCCACTGTTATTATTTTTATTTATAATTGATGGTGTATATCATTTTATGATATTATTAGAATTAAATATTTATATTAAATATTTAAATATGATTTTATTTACTTTATTAATTTCAATTTTTGTATACAGTAGATATTTTTATAAAAGAGTTAAAAATTGTAAACTTATCTATAAATAGGAAGAGAAGATCACTGTCGACTTCTTAACTGATATATATCAGTATCATAAATTCATCGGCATGAAAACAAACTATTTTACATTGTAAATAATTTACTAATTAACTAAGCATAACTATAAAAATGATAATGATGCTAAAAAGGTAAAAGGTAAGATGAGTTAAAGTTTCTTACTATTGTTTGATAATTATGCTTTATGATTTTAAACATATACTTCCTCCGTTTTTTAATATAAATCGTTTTAGAATTTTTCACATAGATTAAGAAAATCATTAATTTTTTATATTTTCTAAACAAAAACATCATTAATTATTTACTTAACCACAAATCAATCAATAATAAAATATAAAATATATTATCATTGGTCATATAATATTAATTATTAATAAATTTTACATAGAAAACCGAAAACGTCATATAATTTGGAATATAATTTTTTTTTCTAAAATGACTTATATTAAAAAACGGATAGAGTATATACTAGACAGTTTACTGTCAGAATTAAAACACGTATTGTCTAGTCATTAATTTATATATACTAAAAATATGACAACATTTTCTAAAGGGCTTAAAAATATGACAACATTATGAATTAAGAAAACTGGTTTGGTAGCAACTATTATGCCCAAATAACCAACTGCTTTAATTGGTCGGAGAAGAATAGGTTAATAAAACCCCACCATTAATTTGAAGTTGATCTTCTCAATTCTTTGAATACTTAAGGCGACGATGTGTTGTGATTATGATCACCTGACCGTAAATTAAATATTATTTCTCTTGTTATGATCTCAACAGTATGGTCTTTGCCTGTTTGGCCAAGTACACTATCTCATACTTTACCCAACTTTTACGTTAACTTTGCTAGCTTTTGGAATTTTGTCTAAAGATTTGAAACCGATTCAACGGGTTTTCAATTAAAAATGGATAATCATAGCACCTGCTTCGCTTTATAAAGAAAGTTATAAAGAAAAAGCTGATATTAGTGCTTCTTATAAGTGATCACTGAATTTTTCTTATATTTTTTTGGCGATAATCTGAAGTGTCTCAGGCTAGGACCTAGACAAAATTTCTAGACGGTTGATCCATTGGGGATAAGTAAAGCCAATTACTCTACATGAAATTTAGATACTCATATTATCTGATTACACGAATAGATAATTTGATAGATTTTAGGATTTGAGCTGTTTAACATCTTCCGAGCCCTTCGTATTATTTGCGTAGTCTATATTTTTATGTTATGGGGTTAATTATTAAAGAGTATAGATAAGGTTTATGGTCTGAATGTGCAGATGAAAAGTTATATTGGATGAACTTTGTTTACTAAGAATATACTGTAAGAACAAAGAACACAAAAACACAAAATACTAATGAACAAGATTCTTCAAAAATAACGGTTGTCTTTTATTAGAAATCTCTTACATAAATTACACTTTTTGTTTAATCATATTTACTCGATTTCACACTTGTGAATCGATACTGATCAATTTCTGATCTACCCAACCTTAATCTAACAGCTAAGTTTCCCGAATTGTTCAACACCCAAAACCTGGTTCAACTTTGACACATCAATGTTTTTTCTCTGCACTCCAAAAACGCTCAAGGCAAACTCTCAAAGCTTGATGTCTTTAACCTCTCAAGCCAATCTTCGTTTTAGTCTTGATAAGTCTAAATCTTCTGATTCATCCTTATTTTTTCATTATCTCTTGCCAAATCGTAATTAATATCTCCAACCAATAAGATGACGCCATGTCATAACACCTTATGACTCGTGCAACCACGAAATAACGTCGAACACATTTATTTGCAGACTCCTGGTCTCAACAATCTCCCTCTTTTCACTGAGTTTTACAACTCAAGATTACTAGCTAACAATTGCAAGAAATTCTCCTTTAATTAAGTATCATCAAACTGAAACAACTCTTCAATCTCCCCCTGCTTGAGTTACAAAACTCTTTGAAAATCTCCATAACATATAATTCCTTTGTCACATCTCTTAGAACCCCATCTTGCTCATGCCAAGCATAAAGAATTGGTTTTATTAACATGCTTGGGTATACCTTGAACAACTTCAATATTAACACATCTCCTGTTGACATTTGTTCATCCCAATTTTTCTGAACATGCTACGTTGCACATAAGCTCTTGAACACTTCTAGTCTCCTTACATTTGGAATACAAATCTGATTTTGCAATCCATACCTTACAATAGCTTTTTGGCTCAACGTAACATTTGTTTTCACTCCAAGCCTTTTTGATATTGTTGATTCGCTCATAGCAAAATTGATGAGTATGTCCAAGTTTTTCACAAGAATAACATCCATTGTTGAGTCTATGCTCATCCAGCCTTCCTTGAATTAATCTTGCTTTCCAAAACATAATAGTATCTCTATATGACTCTATGTTACCCACATAAGTAGCAGTCTTCTTTGACCTTATGATTTTCCTATTCAACAAGTACTTGTTGGCTTGAACAGGTTTGATGCGATTCAACCTCATTTGGTTTAATATCAGAAACTGGTTCAGCACGAACAAAATTAGTGTGATATGCTTGATTTGATCCACTACTAGAGCTTGACATGTGATTGCCTATGTAGCCAAGACCCCAATTCTGTTTTGCAGGCTGCCCCATGGCAAGAAGAGTATCCAAGTCCTTTGTTCATTTGCTCAACATCCTGATCTTCTTGTGATTGTCATTCAAATTATGCTCAAGACTTCTGCTCTTCTCTTTTTCTTCTGAAAAAAAGATTTGATAATCTATTTATCTTTAATTCCAATACATATATATTTTTCTGTTCAGCTTTTGTCTGCTTGTGCAACCCGTTATCCTTCTTTGAACATGTTGACGTCTCCAACATCAATGTTGTAGGCTTTTCCATCTCCATTATATTAATCTGAGCTTCTAGTAGCGCCTTGTTCTTCAGCATGTTCATATTCTCGTTGCTCAATTCAACCCAACTATCATAGAGCTTACGATATTCAGACTTCACATCTATCTCTCCATCACTATCTGAATCAGAATCCATCTCTAATTCTTCATCACTTTCTTTTCCAACAAAAGCTAGAAGCTTAAGCTTTTCATCACTTCTCTTCTGATGATATGGACGTTCAACCCCAGACTATCTCTTGCACACATCATGGCAATGAGAATCACATGTTTGACTACCCTTACTAGTACAACACTCATGTGAGTTAGAGTTCCTTATGTGGTCTTTCTCAAATTGCTTTAAAGCCTCCTTGAAGTTTTGTGTCAACAATTCAACACACTCGTCCAATTTTTGATTCAGACTTTCATGAAGCGACTGAAATCTATCAATTTCCTTCTCAGCAGCAAAAAATGTTTCATTTCCTATTTTGGATGGACAGGTAGTTGCTTTCCATCTCTTCAGCTTTAAGAATCTCAACCAACTGTGAAAACTTCATCTCATATGTATTCATCATAACCTTGAACAATGCCTTATAGGATGCAAACTTCCTTGGAAGACATCTTATCAGCTTTTTGACCAGTTTCTTATACTTAAATTTCTTACCAAGGACAATTGCTTCGTTTGCAATAGAACTCAGCTTTGAGCTAAAGCTCGTGATAGATTCTTCTTTCGTCATTTTCAAGTTCTCGAACTGAGAGACCAAATAATCTATTCTTGCTCTTTTCAAAGTGGAAGTTCCCTAATAGTATTCCACAAGCGTGTCCCATGCATCCTTGGCTGAACAACATCCTTTCACGAGTTTAAACTGATGAGAACTAATTGTGTGAAAGATCTCTGATAGCTCTTTCGCATTGAGTCTTGATGCAACCTTTTCTGTCTTTGTCCATTTATTTTTAGGCTTAGGTATCTCTTCATTCTCTTAAGTAAAGATTGTTGGATCTGTCCATTCTGTTTCAATCGCTGTCCAGACGTCTTCCTCAATCCCTTTGAGTTTATGTCTAATGCGTACTTTGCATTGCCCAAAGTTATTTTCATCTAACATGAGTGATTTATGAGCCGCCACACACTCTGTTGTTTCCATGTTCTCCACAGGACCTCAACCTGTTATAGATATCTAGATCTAGGTAGGTGACATTCTCTGATACCAATTGTAAGAACAAAGAACACATAAACACAAAATACTAATGAACAAGATTCTCCAAATAACGGTTGTCTTTTATTAAAAATCTCTTAAACAAATTATACTCTATGTTTAATCAGATTTACTCGACTTCACAACTGTGAATCGACACTGATCAATTTCTAATCTACCCAACCTTAATCTAACAGCTATGTTTTCCGACTTGTTCAACACCCAAAACCTTGTTCAACTTCGACACATCAGTGTATTCTCTATGCACTCCAAAAATGCTCAAGACAAACTCTCAAAGTTTGATAACTTTAACCTCTCAAGCTAATCTTCGATTTAATCATGATAAGTCTAAATTTTTCTGATTCATCTTTATCTTTAAGGTTTATAATCAATATCTCTTGCCAAATCGCTATTAATATCTCCAACCAATAAAATGTTGCCACGTCATAACACCTTATGACTTGTGCAACCAGAAAGCAACATCGAACACATTTATTTGCAGACTCCTGGTCTCAACATATACAAATTTTTAATTTATGTTTGCTGAATAGTATTATACATAATACTTAATGTTTTAGAAATTTTGCTTGTTTTATTTTGTTACACTTTTCCTGATTACTATGAATGATTAGTCTTTCTTTAGTATTGTATGATCATTGGAATTATTGTATTATGTAGTATTTGTTTTCATTTGTTGAAATGATTTTATTTGTAAACAGAATAATTCATGTACAGTAGTTTTCAACCTTTTATAGCTTTATGTTTTTTTGGCTGAATATTTTTATGTTTCCCTAATTCCTGCAGTTTTAACTAAAAACCGTATATAAAAAAAATCACTAATTGATCTGATACAAAATACAATACAAAAATAGTTTTATATTTTTAATTGGGGTGTTAAATATTGTGTGCCGAATAAACAATATCTCACAGAAAATTGATTTTTTAGTTCGAGAAGTTTTTGACTTTGAATTAATTAGTTCAGTATACATAGAGGGAATTTTAATTAGATAAGTATACATTGAGGTGACATATTTAAATATATGGAAAACAATGAATGGTTATATTATATACCATAGATTTGACCAATTTTCATCCATGTTATATAAGTGTTTTACTATCTATATATTATATATTCTATCATATTAGATATGTTTTCAGGTTCAGGAGTATCTTGGAGTAAAGTGATGATTATGGAACATTTAGGAGCTTAAAAGAGATTTCATCCAAGCTGGCCATTAAAGGTCGATATGTAGAAGAAGCAATCGATCGATGCACACCAAGTACCATCGATCGATACAGAAGAGAAGCCTCGACGATTGAAGATTATGATCGATCGATGTACATCATGTACCATTGATCGATGTCGAGACGCGGAACGTGCGACTTGGTTCCAGCCGACTTTAAACAAAAGGCTTCACCAAATTACAAGATTACCCTGACAAGTTTTTAACCTAATAGTTATATACTTGCCTAAGTGTTAGGAGGCAAAAAAGAGAGTTTTTACCATCATTGTATTCTTACTTTCAACAAGAGACAGAGAGAGAGAGTTATAGGAGAGAAGATCATAGAGAGATTTGTGATTGGAACTCCATTGATTCATCTATTCTATTCTATGCAGTTTTTATCTATATTTTGTGTCATGAATTGCTTTGCTATGTCTGAGTAGTTTACTTTTTAGATTCAGGTATCAAATAGGTTAGAGAGATTAGCCCAAACTATAGAATTGCTTAGTTGTGATATTCATTGATTGATTGTTCTTAATGCTTGTTATAACCTTGCTAACTAGAATATGAAACCTAGGACTTTGCATGTGTCAAGCATCCTTGATCATCATGTCCTGAATCTAATCTATCATGCTAGGACTGCTAGAGAGAGCTAACCGCTGATCTAGGAGACTAGTGAGCATTATCAACCTACGCCTAGGGCTTAACTAGAAGCTATCGATCGATATCGTCATCTGACAATCGATCGATATTGTGAAAGGTGTATCGATCGATATCCCTATAGGATCATCGATCGACACTTTCTTGTAATCAAAAGATGACAGTTGAGATCCAAGATCTAGTTAGTTAACTAGTGAAACATTGTCATCTCTGATCACTGTGATTAAGGAGTTTAGCTCTAATAAATCATTCATGCAACTGTTAGGCATCTATAGGATTATAATCTCTAACACCTGAATAGAAACCTTGCATCTAATACCTTCCAATAAAGTTACACCCCCAATCATCTTGTTAGTCGAGCAATAGCATTGCTCAATTAGGAATTGCTATTTACTTTTAAACCCATAAAACAACAAACACCTAGAATTAATAACTTGACTAGATTTAATAGGTTCCCTAGCTCCTTGTCGATTCGATCCCTAAGTACTGTAACTGAACCTCTTATTCGAGAGAGTCATTCACTCGTTAGGGTAATTTGAATGGTATCAAATTTGGCGTCGTTACCGGAGAGCTTTGATCGCCATTAGATTTAGTGTTATTGATTCTTATTCTTTTCTCTACCCCCATTCTGACACAAAATTTTTTCTTGTCTTTTCAGGTGCATGCACAGCTGTACCAGAAGCAACAAAGACAAACACCTGCTATTCTCAGAAGATCCTGCTAATTTGGAACGTTCGATCCGCAAAGACCAACGTTCCGCATCGATTGATGCAGCAACTTTCACGTCAGCCGATTCTCACACCCAATCGTCGACCGATACCCGATCTTCAACGTCGACCGATTTACCTCGTTCGACATCGATCGACAGTACACCTCGTACATTGATCGATCCTTAGTCGCGAAGCATGGTTGCGATTGTTATTCTCAGATAGGACGAGAATGGAAACCTATATGACCAGGATGGTCATCTGCGTAATGCAACATGTCAGAAACTAGACGCTCAGGGGAATGTAATCCCTGATACTGATGCTACAGGAGCTGCTCAACATGTAGAAGAGGCTGCTCGACCAAGGGCACTGGCCGACTACAATCGTCCAGGTGAGTATTACGCCAACATCTACACCAACAGATCAGCTATTCGACTTCCAGAGATTCAAAAGCAGAATTTCGAGCTGAAGCCTCAGTACTACACACTCATGTCGTAGATACCCTACTCTAGGTTACCGCACGAGCATCCTATGGACCATCTAGAGAGGTTCGAGGATCTTATCGCTGCTATTCGTATGGATGGAGTTCCCGAGGACTACCTATTGTGCAAGCTCTTCAAGTATTCTCTGACTGGAGAAGCGATGCACTGGCTTAAGCAGCTACCCATAAAATCACTAACATCCTGGGCCGACATCAAGAATACTTTCTTGCGAAACTTCTTCAATGAGGCACATGCTGAGGACTTGAGAAGTAAAATTGCTACGTTCGCGCAAGAGACAGGAGAGTCTTTCAAAGATGCGTGGATCAGATTCAAGTTCTTCCACCGAGACTGTCCACACCACGGATTCAACGAAGTGCAACTGCTGAGCACTTTCTTCAGACGTATCGCCTTGAGGTATCAGATGGCTCTTGATACAGCTAGCGAGGAAAACTTCAACACCAGGAATCCGGTGGAAACTTTGAGACTGATAGAAAATCTAGCAAACAGCAGCAGCACCAAGAACACTGACTTTGAAAGAAAGAAGTCTGTTGCATCCCTAGGGAAGGAGCAGATGGACGAAGTTAGAGCAAAGTTAGATGTAGTTTATGAGCGTCTCAGGAAGCAGGCTGCTCAGCTGAAGGAGAAGAGACTGTAGACATGGAAGGAGAAGAAGATGTGAACTACATTGGAGGTACTGGATTTCAGAGGTCTGGAAACCAGGGTGGAAATAGAAACTTCAATCGCAATGGTCAGAGGAGTAACCAGAGTTCCCAGTTTCAGAAATATTTCAGCAACAACAGCAGAGGCTATGAAAACTCATTCTACCAGAATCCACCACCACAGACTCAGGAGAGCAAGATTGAAGCAATGCTTGACAGAGTTCTGGAAGGACAGCAACAACTCACTGTGGATTTCAATGGAAAGATAGATTGTGCCTACAACAGTCTGAACACAAGAATTGACACTTTAGGGACTCAGGTTAGGAAGCTTGAAATGCAAGTGGTTCTGACTGGAGACACTGTAAAGAGGCAAGAAGCCTTGGCTAGAGAGACAGAAGTTAAGAAAGCAAAACACCATGTTAATGCCATCATAGATGATGATTTTTGGCAAGTGATGAGGCATGAAAAGCTTGGAGAAGGAGGCTTCGAAGTTGAAAGCTCCATGAGTTTCAACGGATCACAATGGTGTCGACCGATGTCAATGGATCCACATCGATCGACATACCATGACGAAGATCGATCGACATATTACTCTCGACATCGATCGACGTCATCTGTTGAATCGACTGCGGAGTGTAGTGCAGTTCGAATCATGACTCATGAGGAATTCGCAGAAAAACATCCTCACCCACCCTCCCCTTTCTACGTCAAAATTGATCGACCGCTTGAGCCAGCAGTCGACCGACAGAGAGAGACCAACATCGACCGACCCCCCTCACCTCCCATCGATCGACGGGCACCTCTCACCTACCGAGTCCGGTTACCATTTATTGATAATGACTGAATCAACGCACTCAGACCACCACCTAAACCATCAGCCAACCCACCAGAACTTACAACCAACCCTTCAGACACTACACCAGAGCCTATTCAAGTTGACGAGATAACTGAAGGAAGAGGAAGGAGAAGATTCCTAAGAACCTTAAGAGGGAAGCGAATGAGAAGGAGAAGGATGGTTTCACTAAGAAAGTCCTCAGAATCCCAGTGGAGAAACTTTTTGATGAAGTTTATTTCACACACAGGTTGTGGATGTTCTTCAGAAAGACTAAAGAGACAGAGGATGAAATTAGGAGAATGTTTCATCATGTCAGGGAAAGGATGAAACTAAGGATCACAATGAAGAAGAAGAGTGAACCTGGGAAATTCGCAATACCATGTGTGGTGAAGGGTATTGAATTTCCCCATGCACTTTGTGACACAAGAGCATCAGTCAACATACTACCTAAGGTTATGGCAGACCAGCTGGGTCTGAAAATAGAACCTTCATCAGAATCTTTCACCTTCTTGGATCTTTCAGAAAAAAGCTCACGAGGCATCATAAGAGACCTTGAAGTATAGATTGGTAATGCCCTTGTCCCAGTAGCTTTTCATGTTTTGGACATAAAGCTAAACTGGAACTCTTCACTTCTACTTCAAAGAGCTTTCCTGGCTACAGTAGGAGCTGTATATGACATGAACACCAACAGATTGTGTCTAACACTGATAGATCCAGATATCCACTATGACCCAGTTCGAGTTGTGAGACAACAGGTCAACCTCGTGGAGCTTGAAAATGATCTTGGCTACATTGCAGCATGCTATTGTGGAGCAGAGTACGAAACGCAGTACTCAGAATCGATCGACACTCACACTGTTTCATCGATCGATTCCAATGAGTCACTGATGACCGATGAACGCTATCCCACGTCGCTCGACGGGAAGCAACTGGTAGACCAATTCACATTACCAGATCAGTTTTATCCAGACGTTGCCTTTCAACAACCCAACAACAGAGGACGAGATGACTATTCAATAGGCAGTTGGGTAGACAGTGGATTCCATGAAAGTTTGTAGTGGATACTGTAATTCCTTCATCCAATGAGGATCCTACAGAGGAGTATGATGAGGATTACTGGAAGGAAAGATCTATAGAGATTGCTATGCAGGATGACAGATATTCAAGTCATTCCTTCAACAACACGTCTCCACCATCGATCGACAGAGTTCACTCAGCATCGATTGATACCCACCCTCATCCGGCAAAAAGTTCTTATGCATCGATCGATACCATACATGGTACATCGATTGATATTAAAGCTGCTTCATTTGAAAAGGAAAAAGGGAATATTCCAATTCCAAGTAGGTTTACCAATACCTATATTTTGCACCCCATATTACTTCTCATGACACCGAAGCAGAAAAGATGAATGCGCTCACAAACCAATCCAAAGGAACATCCAGGAGGAGCATTCAATCCAATAACCCTAATTCCGCAGACAAATGTCTACCATCGATCGATACTCCAGTATCAACATCGATTGATACTCATTATAAACCTCAACTTTCTTTATTTACTAAGAAGAATATGAGTAAGGATTACGGTTTTCTAACTCCTGATGAATTTGGTATTTTCAGGGACCCAGATGGCCATGCAAGAGCTATGGATGGAAGAATTCTAAAAGTATCCAGAAAGGACATAGCAAACATTCTTCAGGTGGCAAATGGACCAGACAACTTGTTTATGCAGCAACGCAGCATTCTAGACAACATTCCAACAGTTCCAGATGAACATCCAGGGGCTAACACAACAGCAATTGGTTCACACCAATCATACCGACCAGTTGGCCACACATCGATCGACAAGGTTGCTCCAACATCGTTCGACAGGGTAGCACCAACGTCGCTCGACAAGGCACCCTCACCATCGATCGACAGACGTTACGAGTTTGGACATCGCGCTTATGACATCTACGGAGCCAGAAATTTTAGATGGTAAAAGAAGGACGGATATGGAGTCTACAGAGATGAGTTTGGATATGCAAGGAGCGTAGCTGGTGAGATGATCCATGTTACCAAGGACAACATCAGAAAAATTCTGGTGAGAGCATCACTACATGATGAGATTCATATATGTCTTCCAGAACATGCCACTTCCTTCACACATACAAGACTGGCACCAGACATCAACACGAAGATTAACGACGTCTACAACCCTCTCAACAACAACGTAAACTGGTTAAGCACGAGAATTGATCTGCTACAGCAAGATTTGGACACCATTCGCAAGAAGGATCCACAACCAGCCACATCGATCGATATCTGCACCATAACATCGATCGACAGCAAGTTCGTAGCCATGGAAGATAGGTTACAAACTTTTGAGGATATGCACGACCGTTTCACCTCACCTATCATGCGATACTTGGACAACTTGTCTAAGCAGATGATGAAAGTCCTTAAGGATATTGGCAAGCTTAATGATCAACATGATTTTCAGGAAGAAGGGTCAACATCGATCGATAGGGTCCGATGGACATCAAGAAACCTACAGAGCACCTTCCCTACACAGCATCAGAAGTTGATCAGATCACATCAAAGCTTTACACTGCTATAGACACAATTGAGAAGAGGTGTGATGACATCTACTTTCCATTCGACGTTTGACTCAGTGGACTAGATAGCCAAGCAGAGTGGCTACAGAAGGAAGTCAAAGCCATTCAAAGTCAACTCCCATCTCAACACCAGATATCAGCATCGATCGACAGAGCACGCTCCAAATCGATCGACAGTACTGCACCAGCAACGATCGATATACATATGGTCACATCGATCGATACCACACCAGACGACGAGCAGCTGATACACAATAAGATGGAGTCAATGAATGAGGAACTGAACGAGCTATCAGCATACGCCTACAACAAGATATGATGGCATCAGTTCAGCATCGAAAACATCCTGAAAAGGCTACAGAACATCTCAAAAGCAATACAGAAGATGGATGAGAGATGGACCAGAAATGATGAGGCCACAAGAAGTTTCATTGCAACTTGGTCCAGATTGTGCAGAGATGAGGTGGATGCATCTTTCCCAACAAGTAGCTGTCTTTCCACCAACTAGCCAAACACCTCCACAGTCAAGCTAAATGACTATAACAAAGCGCTGAGTGGGAGGCAACCCACTATTAGGTAATTTTAATTGGTTTTCTTAGTTATTAGTATTTACTTTCGTTTTTATTCTTTTAGATTTATTGCAAGACCCAAGTAGGATGATGATCACCATATCGACCGTGGACGAGACGTCGACATCGAACGACATGCTGACACCTGTGACGATCGAAGCATACCAATGCACATCGATCCATTCCCACTCCGGTCAGATTTATTTTCCTAACTTGTTACATTGAGTACTTATGATTTATTTCCAACATAACTCCGACTGTGTTACACTGGGACAGTGTAATTTAAGTCTGGGGGGAGGTTTACTGACATTATTTATTCTGATTCTTATTAAAAGGATTTTAATAAAGTTATACTTATCTATGAGAAAGGGACTATGATCTTATTATTGATTTATACTTGAATGTCTAACCACTCTTTAGAACCATTTTAGATTTACTGATTACAGATAGTACTAAAGATGCTAAAGTGGATCAACCTGTCAACTATACACACTTGCCTTGATTGTTTGAAGGAACCAAAGCTGACCTCCAATACTAAACCTGACATAATTGCTTGTCTTGGGGTTTGGTATACATGGGATCGGATTCTTCAAGACAAGTCTGGAAGGTAACGCCTTGTATAGATTCATTTATCACTTTTTTCTCTCTATTTCGACCCTAGAGTAGTTAGTGTTATTAAAAAAAAAAATCAAAATTTATTATTTAAATAGGACTTAGGATTTAGTTAAGAGGACTCTGAACAGGACTTAGTGGCTAAAACTATTAAGCTTTGATTCATAAAGATTCCAATAAAAAGAATTTGAACGGGACTTGGAGGCGGCAATCTTCAAGGCTCGCTTCACAAAGAATTCTCGGATATAGGTCAAAAAGAAGTGAACAGGGCTTGGTGGCAACCACCATTAAGTCTTGATTCATGGAAGCCTGTCCAATCTTGGTCACTAATCTTGCAATAAAATCAGATTTTGACTCAAAAGAGAAATTAGAGAGAGAGAAATTAGGAACTAACTTTTACCTGCAGTTCCAGATACTTGTCTGAATATCATTGCATCATGTGATCGATACTCCCAAGGTAAAGCCTGCACTTTTATATTTATTCTAAGAAATAAGGTTAGTAGAGGGGAATGTCAGATAAGATTTGCTGAGTTGTTGACTAGTTGAATTTGGTTGCTAAGTTAGGATATTGCATAATGTACATGCTTTTGTGATTATGACTTTTTAGATATGGATTGCAATATTGTAGAAGTGATGATTTCTATGTTTTAAATTTGTGAGTCCCTGCTATTTTCAAACCTCTTTCAGAGAGACTGCATGTTTGTTTTGATTGAAGAAAACTAAAAGGGTAAGTCTGGGGGAGTTGATATACCATGGATTTGACCCATTTTCATCCATGGTATATAAGTGTTTTACTATCTATATATTATATATTCTATTCTATTAGGTATGTTTTCAGGTTCAGGAGTATCTTGGAGTAAAGTGATGATTATGGAGCATTTAGGAGCTTAAAAGAGATTTCATCCGAGCTGACCATTAGAGGTCGATATGCAGAAGAATCAATCGATCGATGCACACCTAGTGCCGTCGATCGATACAGAAGAGAAGCCTCGACGATTGAAGATTATGATCTATCGATGTACTCTTAGTAACCATGTGATTGAATTTGAGTTTAGCGTGTGGATAAATTATGTTGTCAGTGGTAAATCTAATAATTATACCTAGACTTACAGGTAGATAGGATAGCAATTCTTGAAAAAAAATGATATAACTTAGTTGTTGTTTACGAAAAATATTTAATGTTATTTTTTCTTCTTATATGTTAAAAGCATACATTTATGATGTTTTCTAGATTTGTTAAATATTAAAGGCTAAAACAAATCACTAATTCCTAAATCAAACACTAAACCACGGTTAAAACAGGATACGATATCGCAGTATAACAACGAAGGAAGAATCACTTTGCGCCGATGACAGAACCAAGCATCACACCACTGAAACAAATGGTATGGAAACTGATGACAGAAAGAACAATTAAACATTTCCTTTGGCAAGCCCTATCGGGATGTGTTTCGTCGGCAAGAACACTAGTAGAGAGACACTGTGGCACGGATAAATCTTGTCAAAGATGCGGAGAGGAGATCGAAAACATAAACCATATACTCTTCATGTGCCAACCAGCTTTTCAATGCTGGATTCTCACATCAATTCCAACACCTCTGGGGTCTTTCCCGAGTACGTTCTTATTTGTGAACTTTGAGTACTTATTGCAGCAAGTTTTGACTGCAAATCCACAAGGGGAAGCTCAGATATTCCCATGGCTGATGTGGTATGTGTGGAAAGCAAGGAATAATAAGTGTTTCAATGCGAAAGACATCTCTCCTCTGGATACGATTCAGTTAGCTAGACAAGAAGCAGAGACGTGGAGGATTGCGCAAATAGGAGAGAAACTGGATGAGACAGCTGATGATAGGCAAACGGACCAACAGAGTAGAACCCGAGTTACTTATGTCGCGGATAAGAGATTTAGGTGCCAAGTAGACAGCTCCTGGTCTGACAAGGACGACTGGATGGGTATGGGGTTCGTACGTACAGAAGGAGAAGTTGTGATATTGCAGGGACAAAAGTGTGCCCCTCGTACACAAGCACCAATAAACGCAGAAGCTAGTGGCCTTATTTGAGCGATGCAAAAAATCCAAGAAAGAGGCTTTGATGGGGTTAACTTCGGCAGTTGATAAAAACCTCATTCAAAGGGAGGACGAATGGCCAGCCTTAGCACCAGACCTAGATGATATTAAATTTCTTTCAACTTGTTTCCATGATGTTGAATTTTCTTATGTATTCCGTGAAAATAATATCCGTGCGGACTCTCTGACTAAGGGAGGACGATCACGAGGTCACTGTTTTACCGTTGTAGACGTTCTGGTTCACTCTAGACAGGCCATAATAGCTGGTCTAAACGTACCAGAGTAAGTTTTATGAATGAAGTTTGTTTGATGCCAAAAAAAAATATCAAATAACTTAATCATATACTCTAAATGTGATTCAAGGCTACTTGTATCCTAAACCAAATCATCAAATGCAAAATCCAAATCCTAAACAGTAAACACAAATCCTAAACATTAATTCTAATGACTAACGATAAATCTGGATGGCACTTCACAAAAAATGGGAAATATACAGTTAAATCTGGATATCAGGCAGAACGAGTTTATCCAGACAAGGTAAGACCACCATTACTCATTGGACCTACAGTCAATGTACCAAAGGCTTTCTGTTGGAAAATAAGGTGTCCTCCAAAGTTAAAACATTTTCTATGGCAATTGGTGACCGGCTGTATAGCAGTTAAGAAGAATTTGCATGCAAGAGGAATACAAGGAGACACATGTTGTGCAAGATGTGGAGCCTCTGAGGAATCAATAAACCATGTGTTTTTCGAATGTCCTCCAGCACTTCAGGTTTGGGCTCTCTCGAAGATACCATCAAATCCAGATATTTTTCGAACCTCTTCTCTCTTCACAAACATGGATCATCGTTTTTTGGAGAGTCTTTCCTCACATGGATGATCATCAGTTTGCTTGGATATTATGGTACATTTGGAAAGAAAGGAATAATAAAGTCTTCAGCAACCTGGACATTGATCCTAGGGACACCCTTAAGTTGGCAGCAACGGAATCAACACTTTGGGCCGAGGCACAAATATTGAACGAACAGCGGACAACACAAACTGTGGAGGATAGGACACTCCCGGCGATTCCAGGCAGATGGTGTTTCACAGATGGGTCTTGGAAAGAAAATGATACCTTTTCCGGACAAGGTTGGTATAGTACGTTAGTAGGATTTGATTGGTTGTTGGGGGCACGAAATGTTAGAGCTAGTCTCTCTCCTCTCCACGCAAAGATGAAAGCACTAATATGGGCAATGGAGTGCATGAGGAATTTACGGCAGTTTCAGGTCACGTTTGCAACGGATTGTTCTCAATTGGTGAAGATGGTTTCGGAACCAGATGAATGTCCAGCTTTTGCAAGTTATTTGGAAGATTTGAAAACCCTTAAAGCAAGTTTCCTCCAATCAGAGATTATCTATGTACCAAGAACACAAAATACTAAGGCGGATAGCCTCGCACGCAGTGCAAGGACACAACCGTCTTTCGTTGTTCACATGGATGCAGATCTCCCGATGTGGTTTACAGAGTCAGTATGAGTCTGTAAAAGTCGATGACAAAAAAAAATCGAAAAATCCAAAGCACTGGTTCAAATTTTAATAAAGACAAGTATAATTTAGTGATTTAATATGTGACAAAGAGGTAAACAAATTGATCAACCGGATGTGAATTAGTTTTCATAATATCATTTAGGATAAAATATATCCTTAACGGATATCAAATACAATATCTAGTAATATTTAATGATATCCATATCGTGAATCAAACATAATAGAAAATATATTTTTGTATAACCATTTGCTATTTTCAAGGGTGTGAATAATACACTAATTGAATAAATATTTTCCATAACATGTTATTCACATTGGCTTAACCCTCAAGAGACCCTTAATAGACCAATGCAAATCATATTCCTAAAGAGCAAATCTAAATTTCTTACAAAACCGTACTAAAACAAATATGAAATGTTTAAACAAAGTAGCAAGTCTTAAAATGAAATAATATATTGAAAACCAAAAAACTTAACACCACCTAAATGACTATTCATGCACTTCTTCGAACTCACTTGCAAAGAAAAAATATATGAATTTTACAACAAATACTTAGAGAGAGAATCTCTAGAATCCCTTAAATCAACCACCAACAATCATCACACAACATAGCAAAAGGTCTGGCTAGAACATCCAACAAAACAAGATAAATCAATAAGAAATGATGATAAACCTCGACGGTTACACATGAGACAACACCACCTCATGTGGTCCCCACACCCCTCATGCTGTTGCATGAGAGCTCACCACCTCAATCAGTTCCTGTGAGTTCAAGGCATTCATGCTATCCATGCCACCACATTCTCAACTCCACCCACATGCACACGACATGTCTGCTCCAACGATAAAACATTCCACCTTACATGGTCCACCCATGTCTGCTCCGACGATAAACCTCAGTAATAATGCTTTCCGTTATGTTTCACCGGCAGCCACATAGGCCTTAATCCCTTCTTTAACTCATATACACCACCCACACATGTCATATTCACAGACAATGCAATAATCACATATAGTACTCAAACGTTATTCAACCATTTTTGTTTTAACAACCTAACATTATATATAACATATATCTATATTATATCAATCTAAATATAATATTTTTAAGTATATGTACATCTAGGCAAAGCAACTACATGTATGCTTATTGTTATATGTATGTATTAATGATTCACCTAGACACTTCTACCATGACAAGAGAATGAGAAAAGGAGATAGAGATCGCTATTAGCTCTCACCTGAGCATAGATCTTCGAGATGCTAGAAGATGTAGAAAATGTGTTTAACAGCTCCACAAAAACCAGATCTACAAGAACAAATGTTGGTTTCCATCCAAACTTGAGATAAGAGATTTAGAAGAATAAATAGGGAAATAAGAACAAAAAAAGAGTGTTTAAGATTTTCTTACCCTCATCACGTGGACGGATCGAGAGAAAAAAACCAAGAATAGAGAAAATGACGAAAAAGGATCGAAACACCACAAGACCTCCTCAGTTGCGACACAGCGTGGTGGTCAGAAGAACTCATGTGGCCAACGGTTGGATAGTATTTGGTAGGTTTTCTTTATGTGGAGAAAATAGATAAGATTTGCCCTCTTTTATAGAAGATAAGGTGGAAAATCCTAGGATTTTTGTACATGGACCAAAACAGAATATTTACTTTAATAATGGGACTCAAGCCCTCAGATCATGGATGTGGCATGTTATTAATTTCAACAATCGTTTTAAAACATTATCCCGTCATAATTTCATTTTAACTACACTTTTAACATATAGATAAGTTTATTTTTTAAGAAAATATAAAATATACTGTAATGACCCAATCCCACCATCTCCACTTCTTTCCACAACCCCACCACTTTCACCTTCTTTTCCACCATCTCCACCATCCCCACCATCTCCACCATCTCCATTATCTCCACCATCTCCAACTTCTTTAAAGAGAGAGAGAGAGAGAGAGAAAGAGAGAGAGAAAGAGAGAGAAAGCTCACCTGAGCTCGTCGCCGGAGCAACCGTGTGCCGTGATCACGTTCAGCTTGTCACCACCATCATCCGCAACCAAAGGTAACCGGAAACCGCCATATTTTTGAGTTTAGTTTCGGCCGTTTTAGTAAATCGACCATAACTTCTTAACCGTTGCGAATCTCGTGCATCCAAGCCCATCATCGTGTTCCTCTCGTCGAGACGAAGCCGTAGACACCAACCGCGTCACAATCGGAGCCCGGACGAAGCCGTACGCGCCTCCAGAAAACCGCCATTCGCGCGCGCGTGAAACGCACGCGCCGCCGCCGGAAATCGTCGCCA
>NC_027754.1:693309-709996 GCF_000695525.1 Brassica oleracea var. oleracea | reverse complement strand
TATTTACTTATCGTAACATTTTATTATGTAAATCGGGGTGTCACATATACAGTCACTTTTTTTTGTATGTTCTTTTTTTGTGCAACATACAATCACTTATATGAACTTATAAATGTACTAAAGAAATTACTAATAATTTCATTATAATATAAAGAGAAATATCATAAGATATTACTAAAAAAGTTTCAATCACAAATATAGATTTTAAATATCAAAATGACCAAAATATTTCATTAAAGAGATAAACATACATTTATATTCTTAAGTTTAACTAATGTAATCCTTAGAGTTTAGTGTTAAATGGTGGAGATTTGAGATTAAGGTTTAAAATTTTATAAAATAAAAATTAAAAATTTGAAAATAAAAATTTTAAAAATAATTTCAAAAAGCATTTCTAAAATTTCGTTCTGAAAATTTCTCTTTTGTTTCGCACAAATTCTAACGATAACATTGAATGGGTGGTGCATTAAAGTCAAAGATTGTAACTGGTGGGTTGGTATTAATGAAAAGAACATGTCAATGATGATGAGACTAAGTTCAATGAAAGATCGGCCTTCATGTATGTATAAAATATTAGTTACACTCCTTTTAAATAAAATGATATTGCGCTAACCCTCTTCTATTCACATTCTAAGAAAACAAAATTTTCTTGAGTACCTCAAGACGTCGTGAGAATGACCTTGTTTTCTATAATTAACTAGGAGTTAACATGCGCGTATAGCTATTTTTATTTTTAAATGTAAGCCATATAGTTATTTTTTTGAACGTTGTATTCTGAACAACAATAATTCTGAATTATATGTTTGTCTGAATACATATTTTCTTAGAAAAAAATTAGAAAACTATATATTTTTCAGATAGATGTTTGATATAATTTTTCCTTTCTCATATTGTATATTTACTTATTATTTATTTTTTCTTATATTGTAGGGCAATTCTCTCAAATAGATCTTTTAAGTCTTTGTCACAAAATAACATTCAATAAGGAAAATGACCAAAATAGTCCCTTTTATTTTTTAAAAAAAAAATAATTTTTATTTTAATTTTTAAAAATTTGAAACCCTATCCTCAAAACTCTACCCCTTAACTCTAAACCATAAGTTTATATTTAATGTAATATTTTTATTTCTTATATAATATATTTACTTAATATTTATTTTTTCTTATATTTTATATTTATTTTTTCTTATATTACGATAATTGTATAATATAATATTTCTATTTTTTATATTGTGTATTTATTTATTATTTATTTAACTATATATTTTTCAGATAGATGTTTAATTTAGTTTGTTTTCATTTCTTAATTGTATATTTACTTATTCTAATTTTCATACTTTATATGAAATGATAAATTATGATAGATGTTTAATGTAATATTTCTGTTTCTTATATTGTATATTTTCTTTTTATTTATATTTTCTTATATTATATATTTACTTAGTATTTCTTTTTCTTTATATGTATATATTTTTATTTTATTTTTATTACTGCCACATGTCATTTTTTAGAAGAAGATTTTTTTCGCTGATGTGGACGCTGCCTCAAGAGCTCCCTTTTATTAGTATAGTTCTTATATTTTATATTTAGTTATTTTAATATTATAATAGATGTTTAATCTAATATTTTTATGTTGTATATTTACTTATTATTTATTTAACTATACATTTTTCAGATATATTCTTAATTTAGTTTTTTAATTTTTAATATTATATATTTACTTACCGTTTATCTTTCTTATTTTGTATATTAATTTATTCTAAATTTATTGCTTTTATATCAAAGATAATATTACGATATATATTTAATGTATTATTTTTATTTATTATATATTATATTTACTTAATATTCATTTTTTCTTATATTTTATATTCATTTATTATAATATTATGATAATTGTATAATATAATATTTCTATTTTTTTTATTGTGTATTTAATTATTATTTATTTTACTATACATTTTTCAGATAGATTTTTAATTTAGTTTTTTTTTCATTTCTTAATTGTATCAAATGATAAATTATGTTTGATGTTTAATGTAATTATAATAGATGTTTAATGTAATATTTCTATTTCTTATATTGTATATTTACTTTTTATATATTTTTCCATATATTTTATATTTACTTATTATTTTTAATGTAATATTTATATTTCTTATATTGTATATTTACTTATTATTTATTTATTTTTATGTATTTTTATTTTTATTTTTTTATTAATGACACGTATCATCTTTTAGAAGAATTTTTTTCGCTGATGTGAACGCTTTATAGAGCCTCAAAAGCTCTATTTTATTAGTATAGATCATTTTTCAGATAGATGATTAATTTAGCTTTTTCGGTTTTTAATTATATATTTACGTATTCTAATTTTTTTGCTTTTATATGAGATGATAAATTATGATAGATGTTTAATGTAATATTTATATTTCTTATATTGTATATTTACTTTTTATTTATTTTACTTATATTGTATATTTACTTATTATTTTTAATGTAACATTTCAATTTCTTATATTATATATTTACTTATTATTTATTTTTCTTTATATGTATATTTATTTTGTATTTTTTGTTAATACCACGTGTCATCTTTTAGAAGAAGTTTTTTCCACTGATGTGGACGCCTTACGGAACCTCAAAAGCTCAATTTTATTAGTATATATTGCTCTATTTTATCAGTATAGATTTTTCAGATAGATGTTTAATTTAGCTTTTTTTATTTTTTAATTATATATTTACGTATTCTAATTTTCTTACTTTTATATGAGATGATAAATTATGATAGATGTTTAATGTAATATTTCTATTTCTTATATTGTATATTTACTTTTTATTTATTTTTCTTATATTGTATATTTACTTATTATTGTTTAATGTAACATTTCAATTTCTTATATTATATATTTACTTATTATTTTATTTTTTTTATATGTATATTTAATTTTTATTTTTTGTTAATGTCACGTGTCATCTTTTAGAAGAAGTTTTTTCCGCCATGTGGACGCCCTATGGAGCCTAAAAAGTTCCCTTGAGATGATAAATTATGATAGATGTTTAATGTAATATTTCTATTTCTTATATTGTATATTTACTTTTTATTTATTTTTCTTATATTGTATATTTACTTATTATTGTTTAATGTAACATTTCTATTTCTTATATTATATATTTACTTATTATTTATTTTTCTTTATATGTATATTTATATTTTATTTTTTGTTAATGTTAAATGTCATCTTTTAGAAAAAGTTTTTTCCGCTGATGTGGACGCCTTACGGAGCCTCAAAAGCTCCATTTTATTAGTATATATTTTTTCTAACTAAAACTTAAAAGTAGAAGCATTAAATATATAATATGATAATTACTATATTGTTGTAAAACGAAAGTTTTAGGTCTCAATTTTTTCTATGTTTCATTAATGAATAAGTGTTCCCTTATATAGGGGATTACAAGATAAGTAAAAAGAAAAGTATCCAAAACCTAAACTCATTAGGATTAGGAAAACTACTAATACATAAAGATAACAATTACAATGAAAAAGGAAAGACGGTTTCCTTTTTCTCCAAGCCGTCTCTCTCTCTCTCCTTTTCGTGGCCAACTCTCTCTCTCTCTCTCTCTAGGGTTGGGCCATCTCTCTCTGTATGGGCCGGTTATAGACCGGATCGGTTATGGACATCCACCAATTGATTTATAACACTCCCCCTTGGATGCCATAACCATTCAGGGATTGTAATGAGCTTCATGTTGCCTCATTAAAACCTTAACAGGAAAACCCAGTGGGACAAAACTATGATGAAGGAAAAAGAGTGCAACACGCACTACTCCCCCTGATGTGAACCTCAGTGGAAGTTCTTTAGTCTACGCATCAGATGTGTGACCTGTCCTGAACATGCAGGTGGGGAATCGGCCAGTTTTATTTCTGTACCGTAATTAGACCACTTCGATATCTTAGGTCCTTTCTCATGTCCTTTGGCATCGTGTGTCTTATTGAAATAGATGAGCTGATCAATGTGAACCACATTGTCCTCAAATATTTTGCAAATCATGTATGCATGGATCTTTTGCAAAACGTGTCCATGGTCTAGACGTGATCGTCTACCATCGACTGTTCTTATTCTTTGGTCGGACAAACTAAGCATACTCATGGACAATATTCCGAGCATGATACTATGAATTAATGATCTCAGGTTATGAGACTATGATCCGGTGTCTTACTACACGGATGTGTACCACTCGGACATGTACCAATGCCTTTGTCCATTGATCTTTCTATTATCAGCATACTCTTAATTTAATTGATCCATGTTGAGTCATAGACTTCAACTTCATAAGTTCACGGATACTTCCTTTGGCTATTATAATCTGTGATGATGATAAAGTACGGACGGTATGAGTTTCTTCTTCTCACTACCATCGACCATACTGATCGATCCATGTTTTGAATTATAGACACTGTTTATACATGTCCACAACTCATTCCATGAGTGTCCAAGATCATGATGTGATCATTGATCATTTCTGCAAGGAGCTTTACAATTTTATCAAAGTATGGCTCATCGGCCAGAATATACTCATGGACTCATACACATGATCATCGATCTCTCTTTTGCATTCGGTGATGCCATATATATATATATATATGACTCGTACATTGCAGTCCTTTATCCATCTCTTGATGGCATCCCATGACATCTGTTGATGTGGATCATATCACACACTGGCTATACGAGTTTGATTATACATCTATTAGGTCATGGATCTCGATTACACGAGCTGATGGACTACAAATACTTTGGTATCTGATCGAGAAGGATGTATAAAACGTCTCCTCTCATCCTCACGACAATGTCTCGTGGGAGTAACAGCAGTAGCAAACTATTTTGCTATGCCGGTTCCTAATCAATGATCTGATGTCGGTCTGGTCAATCCGAAGACATGTTATATGAGATAACAAACCGAGGCAATTTAGATCACTTTCCTTTGGGATGATCTTTCTTCTCCACTAGCCCGTACTACGATCTAGTCGGTCCATGCTAGGGTTATAGATTAATAGATATTCTATATCAATCAAATAACCTCTTTTGGTTTAGTATAAACACAAGGAATTTTGATTTTATAAATTCTCATATGAACTGAATTGGATTGTTCTTTCACAATTCCTTACTAGTATTACATACTATATGCAAACGATATGCAGTTGCTTTGTTTCAGTTCATGAACAGCTTAGGAACAATGTTGTTCTTTCATCCAGTGATCCATATGTTGCTTACTACATCTTTATACATTCTTTCGACCAGACTTTTATCAATTTTGAAATATGTAGCAGCATCCACCACATAGGAGTTTTATCTCCTTATAATCTGTTTCATAGTTTCTGTGAGTTTCCTTGTGTAACAAGCTATGATCTGTTGTTGTTAGTAGGAAACATGAACACTCTAGGCCTCGTGATCATGTGTCTTTTCTCACGGTTTCTTTTATCTCACAAGACTCATCTATTCACTGGATTATCAGATGGCGTTTATGTATATGGCCAATCCGCCCATCTCTTTAGATTGTATAAAATCCCATGTTTATCTTTTAATCTCTATTCTTTTATGAGTACTCTTTCGTGGGTTCTTGATCCTCGTTTATATCTTTATGGTCAAGTGCTATTCTCTTATGTATCTTTATACAATACTCTTTATGTGTGTGTGTGTCGTGTCGACACTTTCATGTGGTTCCATTATGTTCCAGACATGATCTATAGATTTTGAGATCTTATTATCCAGGACCTTTGTTACCTAGTAGCTTGGCGTCCCAAGCTACATGGTTCGGTACCTTAGATGTGTAGCTGCGCAGCCTTTTCTCAATGTCTGGTATGGTTTCCTTTATAACCTCAGATTCTATGCACCATTTTCTTTCCGAGGTTCCTCATCTTTATGGAACACTTGGTCTATCTTGTATCGACTCTATAGCAACTTGATTGTGTCTCTTTCAAGGACATCAGATTTCGTTTGGTGCTAAGCTGGTTTATGACTTAGTCATTCTTTTCTATTTGGGTCAGTGTCTGGCATCTCGATTAGCTAGCCTTTTATAATCTTTCTTTACTTTGGACGTCTACAATTCTAATCCGAGGATCTTTGCCAAGACCATGATGGTTGATACCATTCATTCTTTCTTTGCTCTTTACCAGCTTATAGCTTTCTCCTTATGATGTTGGATAGATGGATTCATTGATCATGCAATCCGTGTACCTGGCCACTATTTGATCACCCATGATTTGGCTCAAGGTCACTTTAGAATTCGTGAAGAAAGTCATACCCTTATCCAACATATATTCCCAAGCCTCTTCTGAGGTTCCATCTTAGACGGCACACATATATTTGTGGTGGTGTATTCAAAGTCTCTTAAGATGGTGTATGTCTGGTTTTATGACCCGTTATTCAATCTGAGATGGGAATATCTATGCTCACTTATATGGCCTGATGTAGTTGAACTTTCATGTATATCCATAATGTCCCTAAGCTTTTAGGATGGATGTCCGAACCTTATAGGTAATGGACAGTGTGCGGCCAAGCCAGCACTACACGACCAAGCCACGGCCAAGCCGTTTATATCATGATCCTAGGCCATAGTAGTACACGAATTTGTTGTATTGATCATGTGTGATCATGGATCACGAGTTTATCCTCTCTCCCCCTCATGAACATACTACAATTTTGTGATGCTTAGGACAATAAAGCCTAATGAGTTTCCCTTGTGTACATGTTACACAACGTGAGATCTTATAGGATAACTCTTTGTGCTTTTTCAATATCAATCTTTGCATCAAGTTTAGACTAGGATGGCTAATCCGGTCATGCCATATAGTGTATAATTTCGTGGGACATATATGAGTATAGTCACCACGGCTCTTGCCTCTTATCATACTAATCTGTAGCATAGTTTTGATCAGTAGAGTACACATGTATAGTCTTGACCACTTTCTTATAAGGTCTTACGCGATTTTTCTTTTAAAATCTGAAGGAACTTGTTTCCTTTTGTTTTGCCCATTGTTTCTATTTAGAAACCATATTATCATAACACAATGGGTCACATATTATTGGGTGTATATAATGCCTTTTAAGGCAATGCCTTGGCCATAGTTTCTTACTAGGCTACTATACCCGTGCTATAATGCCCTTCAGACAATTCTTTGTATCAATAAAATCATTCACATTATCAAACAAACTCAGGCAAGATATAATAGCAATGAAACCAAAGTAATTCATAAAACAATAAGACAAGATGTCGATTTTAGTCTTTGAGACAATCAGAAGTCTCAAAATCCAAGAGGTCGTCCCTTTCAAGGTCGGAATCATCATCAGCATCATACACGGTATCATAAACCATATGGGCTTCCGGGTTCTTGTTCTTAAGGCTCTCTTGATAGAGCTCACATAGATGTTTAGGGGTTCTACAATTCTTTGCCCAATGGTTTTCTATCCCGCATTTGTGACAAGTTGATTTGGTCGAGTTAGACGGTTTGGATATGCCACCTCGACCACGGCCATAATTGCCTCGGCCACAGCTGGAACCACGACCATGGTTATTGTGGTTTCCTTGCCGGCCATAGCTGTCACGGCCACGTCCCTTGAATCTACTTCGACCTTTGCCGTGTGACTTCTTATTATCATGGACGTGGTTGCATTCATTGGGATCTTTCTTTCCAGCCTCATTGGCTTCTGGTAATGATGATGTTCCGATGGGTCTCATCTCACTGTTTTTCATCAGGAGTTCATTATTAGCCTCTGCCAGGAGCAGACACGAGATCAGATCAGTGTATGAGGCGAAGCTTCTCTCTCTATACTACTGTTGCAGCAACACGTTTGTTGAATGGAACGTGGAAAATGTTTTATCAAGCAACTCTTTCTCGGTTACTTCCTCACCACATAATCTCATCATTGAGACTACCTTAAACAATACTGAATTGTATTCATCTACAGACTTATAGTCCATGAATCTGAGATTCTTCCACTCATGTCTAACCTTTGGTAATAGCATCGTTTTCTGGTGATCATATCTACTCTGTAAAGCAGTCCAAAGGTCTAGTGGATTCTCCATGGTGAGGTACTGATCTTTTTAGATCCTCAATGAGATGGAGGCGTATAATACTTATAGCCCTGTACCGATTCTTATCAGTCTCATTGTTACCCTCGATGATAGTATCACCGAGTTCCTTTGACCTCAAGTTAATCTTTGTGTCAAGTGCCCATTGAGATTTTCGACATCTTAATCACATTATCATTCGAAATTCAGGGTTTCAATGCCCTTCTTGATCAATCAATGTTCTAGCAACCCTAACAGCCATTGATCTATCAACTTAATAGGAAAACAATCTAACCAAAACTTAGATTCATATGTTAGGGTTTCTATTATCCTAGATTAGGGTTCTTCAAATTTTAATGGTTCAGATCTTTATCAATCAACCAAATTCGATTCTTGTTTTCAGATTTCGAATTACCTTTATTTTGTAGGGTTGAACCGGACCACCAAGTGAGTTGAATCTCTATCTGGACAGACGCTGGCTCCTTATCGGGTCGCGAGTTGGGAACGGACGCAAGCTGTCTCAGACGGTTGGTCGCGGATGTGTGCTGAGGTAGTTGGATTTGGGTTCCAAAAGTAAAACGGCGACGCGTATTGTAGCTGAGTGTGAGGGCGCGTCTGAGATCGAATTGACGAACCGTTTGCACTGATGGATTCGTCTTGTTAAGGGCTTCAAGATGATATGTGGATCATCATCTGGCTCTTCAGGGTTTGAGAAATCGATCGATTTTAAGTTGCGCCGGATTTATAGTTTATGTGTGACGGATTTTAGGTTAGGGTTAGGAGTTGGCGATTTTCTTTCTCATGGTTTTGGGAGTCTATCATGCTGATAACATGTTGTAAAACAAAGGTTTTAGGTCTGAATCTTTTCTATGTTTCATTAATGAATAAATGTTCTCTTATATAGGGGATTACAAGATAAGTAAAAAGAATAGTATCCAAAACCTAAACTCATTAGGATTAGGAAAACTACTAATACATAATAATGGAAAGATAACAATTACAAGGAAAAAGGAAAGACGGTTTCCTTTTTCTCCAAGCCGTCTTTCTCTCTCTCCTTGTCGTGGCTAACTCTCTCTCTCTCTCTCTATGGTTGGGCCGTCTCTCTCTGTATGGGCCGGTTATAGACCGGATCGGTTATGGACATCCACCAATTGATTTATAACATATAATATATATATATATATATAATATTTTAAAAGTAGAAGCATTATACAAAAAGTGCCGAAGCATATAAAAACAACAACAAATATAAAGATCTAAAAGCAGAGTGCTTTATCCAAAATAAAAGAGAGGCAGTCACACCTCAAGAGAGCATGCTACGTTGAAAGGCTTCGAGGAGTCTCAGTCTGGTGCAACGCCTACAGCTGCTTATTTTTGGATTAATTGGTTCACTACGACAGACCAGCACACACTATATAAGACTGATAACGTGATCAGGTGGAAGTCGATGTGGTCGTGGTGCGGCCTGGGCATTCTAGAGATGGGCGTTCGGGGCCATTTCTCGAGATGGAGTGTTGGGAAGCACTCAACTACCCATAAAAAACTTAGAAGGTCTGCCTCTAAAGCGTATGATACCCAATGATACCCTTGAGAAAGATCGACGGCCATGAACAACAGGTTGTTCCATGTGATCGCGTACTAGCCATGGTACTCCACATTTCACATTAGCGTTTATCCAAGACGAGCTACTATGAATTTAACGAAAGATTGACATGGTTTTTGCCATCCTACGAGAGATGACATACAAGAGATTACCTGCTGCTCCCCAATTTTTTCTATTGAATTTGCTTCCATCCAGGCTTCAGCATCTCTCCTTCGCAGCAACCACAAATAAAGCTTATGCGTGGAGGTTGAAACTAAAGGCAGCTAATAAATCAAATTCTCGACAACTATGTCAGTTGTCTCCTTGAATTTGCTTCCATCCAGGCTTCAGCATCTATCCTTCGCAGCAACCACAAATAAAGCTTATGCGTGGAGGTTGAAACTAAAGGCAGCTAATAAATCAAATTTTCGACAACTATGTCAGTGAAAGATTTCGTTGATTTTATAGTTCATGATCTTACATGCAATAATTTGTTGATGTTATACAAAAATTAGCTTAGGGCACAACTTTTGTTTGAGTCATAGCTTATGATCTTACATGCAAATTTTTGTTTATTTTATACATTTTGGAGTTCGTTATGTGAGGCTACTTATTCATGCACACAAGATTTTTTCGTAGACGAAATTTGTATTATTATGGCTAAGCCTATTAAACCGAATTACAAAATCAATTTTTTGTAATACCGAAGGGAACCGCTGCATGTGTTTTGATAATATTTTGCTACATTGAGTGATTGGAAAGGTCGAATTAATGATAGTGGATTTACATATATTTCACATTTTTGGTTTATGGCAACATATATATATATCGAAGTGTGATGAGCAAGGTACAAATATATGACATTTAATTCATATTTATCATAGATACAGCGTGACTTTAATAAGGTTTATTAGACCTAAATAAAACTTTTTTTTTTGTCAGCAACAAAACAGACTCATATAGACTATGCGAACCATCCTGGTAACTATGCATATGGATGAACGACAAACGACGGTTGTTTCCTTGCACTGCGTGCTAGACTGTCCGCCTTTGAGTTATGTGTCCGTGGTATATGAATAATCTCTGAGCTGTTGAAACTTCTCTTCAAGAACTTTATGTCTTCCAAATAGCTTGCAAAGGCTGGTCACTCTTCTGGTTCTGAAACCATCTTCACCAATTGAGCACAATCCGTTGCAAAAGTAACACAAGACTGTCGAAGATTCTTCATGCATTCCATTGCCCATATGAGAGCCTCTATCTCTGTGTGTAGTGGCGACTGGCTCGCTCTCGTATTCCTTGCTCCCATTAGTCCATCGTAACCTTCCAGAGTATTGTATCATCCTTGCCCTGAATATTTATCCTCTGTTTTCCAAGATCCGTCCGTAAAACACCATCTACCTGGTATACTCGGTATTGCCAAAGGTACTGGAACTTGGGTGCGGTCCGTACTATGAGTCTGAGAGTTTTGTGCTTCCGCCCAAAGTAACGATTCCGTTTCTGCCAATTTGAGAGTATCTCTTGGATCCATACCTAAATTGCTAAAACTTTATTGTTTCTACCTTTCCATATATACCAGAGAATCCAAGCAAAGTAATGATCCTCCATTTCGGGGGACACTCTCCAAAATAAATGATCCATATTGCTAAACAAAGATTGAGTGAGAAAAATATCTGGATTCGTTGGAATCCGTGAAAGTGCACAGACCTGAACCGCCGGTGGACATTCAAAAAAAAACGTGATTAGTGGACTCCTCGGGGGCTCCACATCGGTCACATACAGTGTTTCCTTGCATTCCTCTTGACCTCAAAGTTTTCTTAACCGCTATACACCCAGTTAAAATTTGCCATAAAAAATGTTTCATCTTGGGTGGGCAGCGTACTTTCCAACAGAACGCCTTCAACGGTGTTATCAAAGGACCAAACTAGGGTGGCATACTTTCTCTGTCCGGATATACTCGTTCCACTTCATATCCAGATTTAACCGTGAATTTTCCTTTTTTTGTAAAATGTCATCCATTTCGGTCTTCTAGGTGAAATCTGCTTATAGGAATACTTTCAATAATTTTCACATCTTGCGGATCCACCAGAGTCTGAATAACCTGTAGATTCCATGACTGTGATGTTCCATCGATAAGAGTATCCGCTGTTAGTTCCGGGTAAAGATTGTGTTGATTTTTATTTGCTGGTCTCGGGCGAGTGGATGGAAGCCAAGGGTCATTCCATACTGAGATAGATGATCATGTTCCCACCCTTTTGATTAGTCCTTTGCTAACCAGAGATCTAGCAGAGACAATACTATGCCAGCCATAAGATGACGAGTATGATCTAATGAGTTCCAAGGGTGAAGTATTCCTGAAATATCTCCCTTTGAAAACACGAGAAAAAAGCGTGTTAGGTTTGTCCATTAATCTCCAAAACTATTTCCCAAGCATAGCTGTATTAAAGTCAGTAAGATCCTTAAATCCCAAACCTCCATCATCCTTAGGACTACAGAGTTTGTCCCATGATTTCCAATGCATACCTCTCTTATTACCCCCTGGACTCCACCAGAATTGTGCCACAGCACTCACTAACTTCTTCATTACCGTTTTCGGGATTCGAAAGCATGACATCACATTGTTTGGCAGAGTTGTAACCACAAATTTTATAATCACCTCCTTACCTCCTCTGGTGAAAAACTTAAAAGTCCATCCATTTACTCTGCTATTTAACCAATCCTGAACAAATCCAAAAACTTGCACCTTTGAACCCCCCAGATTTTCCGGGATTCCCAAGTATGACCCCATTCCTCCTAAGTTATGTATACCTAAGATATCTCGTAATTCCTGTCGTGTATCTTCTTCGATCTTGTGTCCAAATTGAATCGATGATTTGTCAAAGTTTATTTGTTGTCCTGAAACCCCTTCATATTCCTTAAGGATCCTAAGAATTGTCTGACATTCTTCCTTCTGAGCTTTGCAAAAGAAAAGACTATCATCTGCAAAGAGTAAATGGGAAATTGGAGGGCAAGCCCTAGCAACCTTTAGACCCGTTAGTTTCTTATTTCTTTCTGCCTTTTTAATATTCACGACCAAAGCTTCCGTGCACATAATAAACAAATAAAGAGATAGAGAATCCCCTTGTCGTAATCTCCTCTGTGGTATTATATGTCTTTTTGGTTGCCCATTTAATAAAACCTTATATTGAACCAAGGAAATGCATTCCATCATTAATTGGATCCAATGCTGATCGAAGCCCATTTTTGTTAGTAGTTCCTTGATGAAGACCCATTCAACTCTTTCATAAGCTTTGCTCATGTCCGTTTTTATTGCCAAAAATTTATCCTGACACGATTTGTTAGTCCGCAGACCATGGAACATCTCCTGAGCTATAAGTATATTATCCGATATTAAACGTCCAGGTACAAAAGCCGATTGCGTCTCCGAGATCAGTGATGGAAGACAGACCTTTAATCTTTGACATAATACCTTAGATATAATCTTGTATCCTACATTACATAAGCTGATAACACCTATATAAAACTCACTTCTCCCATTCTCAATATCCATTAAAAATCAAATTGTTTTACTTTACAAATTATATTAGATTTAGGGAATAAAAAATTAAATAAAATAAAAATAAATATTCAATATAAAATCTATAAAATCTACTATTTAATAAAATTTATATTTTAAACTCAATAAAACAAATTTCTATGAGTGTAAATATATAACTTTTTATATGATATCTAACATATATGAAAATTCAAACAACACAAATAAAATTTGATTATCTTATATAAAATACATAATCTTAAAATGTCACCAATACTGTTTGCACAAACAACACAAATAATATTAGATGTCCTTTTTTCTTCAACTATTACTGAGATTTTATTTTATTTTTCATTATTTTAAAATTTGTAAAATGAAACCATTAGTTCGACATCAAAATAGTCTAAAATGCATATAAGATGAAACCAAACAAATAATAATATTTTTGGTTTATCACCAAAAAAAGGAAAAACTTCACTTATTTTACTGAACAAAACAAAACAAATATGGATTTAGAGTGGTATTTATATTTTAGGAGACTAAAACCCCAAAAAACCCGTAAGACGAACTGATATCCAGATTAAACAGAATTAATGTCTTCTTATTTTAAAAAATAAAATTAATAATCTCACTCCACGCAATGCCTATTTGTACTATAGAATCAATCGAACCAATCTCTTTAATATAATATCCAGTTATTTAATATTGGTATCTTTTACTGTTTCAGATTAGACAACAATGTAAAAAGAGAGAGAAAAGCTGCAGGCTTCACAATAGTTAACAATACAAATCAAATGAAATTAAAAAATGTTAAAGTCTACTTTAATGTGTAAACTACTAGACGAAAACATCACTGAAAGTTAAGAAAAAAAGTTAGCAAGTCAGCATCAGCATAAGTAGATTAATGATTATATATACTATAGAGAGAGATGGCTGTTCATACTTCATTCAGATCTAAGATCAATTGAATTGTTTTTATAAGAAGTTGCTCATTTTTCTATAGGTAAGTCAAAATTAGAAGAAGAGAACGAAGAAGAAACTCATCTCTCTAGACATAGAGAATAGAATCCATGGCTTCTTGGCGATTCTCTATTACCTCCCCCACCCTCCTCCTCCTCTTCTCTCTGGTATGTACATATGCTTATGTACATCTCTCTATATGTGTATGATATAAGGCTTGGGTTGAAAGCATTATTTCTGGGCTGTTTCTTGAACCGACTACAAAGTATATAATACCATGATTAACCCGGAGTTCTTAGAGTGGGGTTCTTAACAGAAGTTAAGAAACTGTTTCTTAACTTTTAACTAAAAAAAGTTAAGAATCGGTTCTTAATTAAGGATTTTAAGAACCGGTTCTTAACTTTTTTAGTTAAAAGTTAAGAAACAGTTTCTTAACTTCCGCTAAGAACCCCATCCTAAGAACTCCGGGTTAATCATGCTCTAAGTGCTACTATAAGCATCATGGCTGTTATATTGTTTTAAGAATAAAATCCTCTCTTAGTTCAAAAAAGGAATAAAATCTTCTTTTTGTTCTGGGAAACATTTTATTAGAATTTTTGTAAATTGCAATTCAAAAATTGAGTATTATTAAGTTACAAAAAAAAAAAAATTTGAGTATTATTTTGAAGTTTTCGTCTCAAAATATCTTGGATTGGTTATGTTTTAGCTGGTCGTGGAGGCACATACTTCAAGAAAGCTGATATCAAACAAGGAACAAGAAGACCAAAATACTAGTCATTTGCTCAAAGATGGTGAATTCGAGGATCCTTCAATGTACATGTTTTTAAACTTCAATGATCTTAAACTAGGAGCCAAATTGCTTGTTTACTTCAACAAAAACGAACTTCGAACACTTCCTCCACTTCTCACACGACAAGAAGCTGATCTCATTCCTTTCACTAAGTCGAAGCTTGATTTCCTTCTCAATCACTTCTCTATCTCCAAAGAATCTCCTCAAGGGAAAGCCATGAAGAAGACCTTGGTACGTTGTAACTACAAGGAAATTGAAGGAGAGTACCAGTTTTGTGGGACTTCGTTGGAGTCAATGCTTGATCTTGCAAAGAAAACAATAGCGTCTAATGCTGATATCAAGGTCATGACGACTAAAGTAATTGCCCAAAACACAACAAGCTACGCTTTACATAACTATACGTTCGTCGAGACTCCAAAGGAGCTTGTTGGGATTAAAATGTTGGGATGTCATAGATGTGAAAATGAAGCAATAAGAAACAAGATGGTGGGTTAAGGTCTCAAGACAATGAAGATACCACTGCAAGGGACAAACATGCATGGTTGGTTAAGGTCTCAAGACAATGGAGATGCTACTACAAGGGACAAGCATGCATGGTGGGTTAAGGTCTCAAAACAATGGATTATTAGTTTATCATATTTCATCTACCATTTACCATACTTGTAATCACTATATATATATGGGATGTTCCCATAAGCAAATTAATTAAGTGAATAAGATTCTTCTTCTTAACTGTATCTCTCTCTTTACTTTCTAGATTAAACCTCTCTCTCTCTCTTGTTCTTCATTATGTTCTTCAATTTCTAACATGGTATCAGAGCGTCAAAGCTCTTGAATACCAAACTTCTTCCGCAAATCTACTCTATTCACTTTACTCTTTCACTTGTTTGGTTTACTTTCTTCAGAATCTCTTTCGTTTTTTTTTACCCAGTGGGTAATAGAAACTTATCTTGGCTTCCTTTGTTTTCTCTCTTGTCTAGCCTCAGAAATTCAAATTTCTTTTTGGCGGATTTTTTTTTACCCGCTGGACAATAGCAAGCAAAGATGGAGCAACACCAGCTAGTGAGGACTCCAGTCACCCTAAAGGGTCCTAACTACATTACCTGGTCAAGATTGACCAGGACAGCTCTTGGAGGAAGAGGTCTATGGGAGCACATCACCACAAGTGAGGCCCCAAGACAAATCACCCAAGGAGAAGATGGCAAGGAGGTTGTAGTGGTAGATGAAGGCAAATGGGGTCAGGAGGATCTCATGGTGCTGTCTATCTTGCAAGGCTCACTTGATACTCCTATCATGGAGTCTTACTCACACTGTGAGACTGCAAAGAAGCTATGGGATACCTTATACAAGGTATATGGCAACACTTCAAACCTCACCAGAATATTTGAGGTTAAGAGGGCAATCAACAACTTGCAGCAAGAGGAGATGGACTTCACCAAACACCTTGGAAAGTACAGCCAGCTGTGGTCTGAACTTGAGATGCTGAGACCAAGTACCACTGATCCTAGTACACTAGAAGAGAGGCGTGAGTAAGACAAGGTCTTTGTATTGCTTCTCACACTCAGCCCAAGCTTCAATGATGTACTTAAACACATATTGAGAGCTAAAGAGTTTCCAAGCTATGATGATGTGTGTGCTCAACTTTGGAAGGATCTAGGCTCAGATGGTCTCTTTGGTGGAAAAGAGGAGCTGTCTATGGCAAACAAAGCTGAGAAGATGGAGGAGAGGAGGAGACAAGTCTGTGACTTGG
>NC_027754.1:691115-692268 GCF_000695525.1 Brassica oleracea var. oleracea | reverse complement strand
CTTATGGAGGTTGCAAGGAGCATGATGTTCCATACCAATGTTCCAAAGAGGTTCTGGGGAGATGCTGTGGTCTCAGCATGTTATTTGATCAACAGGATCCCCACCAAAGTCCTCCAAGATATCTCTCCCTTTCAGGTATTAAACAAAATAAAACCTCCAATTGATCACTTGCGTGTTTTTGGGTGTGTGTGTTATGTCTTGATACCAGGGGAACAGAGAAACAAGCTTGAAGCCAAGAGTGCCAAAGGCATGTTCATAGGATATACTCATGCGCAGAAGGGGTACAAGTGCTACATACCTGAATCAAGAAGAGTTATGGTCTCAAGGGATGTTAAGTTTGTGGAATCAAAGGGATACTATGATGAGAAGAGTTGGGACAGCCTTCAGGATCTCTCAAAAGGATCTTCAGATAGGGCAAACAACTTAAGAATCATTCTGGAAAACCTAGGCATCAGTCAGCCTCAAACAAGTGGCGTACCGAGCACTTCACCTATACCTCCAGTTGTGGATGAAGCTGCATCAGTTGAAGAAGCAGTCCATCCTGATCATGAGGGGGGAAATCAACCTATTTGCAAATCCATAAAGAAACTATCCATGAAGAAGCAATCATCCATGAGGAAGCTATCCATGAAGAAGCTATCCATGACGAAGCCATCCACGAGAAAGCTATCCAAGAAGAAGCTATCCAAGAAGAAGTTGTTAATGATCAAGATGGAATGCAACAAGAAGTTCAACCATTAAGGAGGAGTACAAGGGTGAAGAAACCATCTCAGTGGATCGACACCAAAGTATACTTCAACAACAATGAAGTAGCTCATCCTATCCAAGCAACATGTTCTTTTGCGAGACTATCTGAAGAGCATGTAGTCTTCATCAGCAACCTGGATCAAGAGTATATACCAAAGACTTATGAAGAAGCCATGGAGCATGAAGAGTGGAGAGATTCAGTTGGGGATGAAGTTGGTGCCATGATCAAGAATGATACTTGGTATGAAACTGAGCTCCCCAAAGGAAAGAAAGCTGTTACAAGCCGTCTACTCTTCACCATCAAGTCCCTTGCCAATGGGAAACCAGAAAAAAAGAAAACAAGGCTAGTTGCAAGAGGGTACACCCAAGTCTATGGAGAAGACTATCTGGATACATTTGCACCAGT
>NC_027754.1:690691-690981 GCF_000695525.1 Brassica oleracea var. oleracea | reverse complement strand
TGAGGCCACCTCCGGGTATGGAAGACATGGTCAAGCCAGGGAATGTCCTAAGGTTGAAGAAAGCAATCTATGGATTAAAACAGTCACCAAGGGCTTGGTACCACAAATTGAGTACAACTCTCAATGGAAGAGGGTTTGTAATATCAGAAGCTAATCATACACTCTTCACACTCACAAGCAAGCAAGGAATTGTGGTGATTCTTATTTATGTAGATGATATTATCATCACAGGAAGTGACAAGGAAGGTATTATCTCAACCAAAGTATTTCTTAAGTCTACTTTTGATATT
>NC_027754.1:690361-690507 GCF_000695525.1 Brassica oleracea var. oleracea | reverse complement strand
CGCTGACGTTAAACACTATAGAAGAATGGTAGGAAAGCTGATATATCTCACCATCACCAGGCCTGATGTATGCTTTGCAGTTAACCAAGTAAGCCAGAATATGCAAGCTCCCAAGATACACCATTGGAACATGGTTGAAAGGATCC
>NC_027754.1:676729-690022 GCF_000695525.1 Brassica oleracea var. oleracea | reverse complement strand
CATGCTCAAGTGCTGAAGCTGAATATAGGGCAATGAGGAAGCTCACTAGTGAGTTGATTTGGATCAGAAACCTACTTCAAGACTTTGGTATAGAGACATCAACTCCAATCACCATGCATTGTGATAATCAAGCGGCAATACACATAGCCTCCAACAGTGTGTTCCATGAGAGGACTAAACACATTGAGGTGGATTGTCATAAAGTTAGGCAAGCAGTGGAACAAAGGATCATCTTACCCTGCTACACAAGAAGTGAGGATCAACTAGCTGACATCTTCACCAAGGCTGCAAACACCAAGGTTTGCGAGTTCGTACATTCCAAGTTAGGACTTGTAGATTTTTCATCACACTGATCCTCTTAGCCATGAAGTGTTCTACTCTTTTTCCTTGGCTTGGTTTTTATCCCATGAGGTTTTTCCAAGCTAAAGGTTTTAATGAGGGGATGCTTCATGGTTTCCAAGCTTGACCAGTCCCTATGGTCAAGCTTGAGGGAGATTGTGAAAATGAAGCAATAAGAAACAAGATGGTGGGTTAAGGTCTCAAGACAATGGGGATACCACTACAAGAGACAAATATGCATGGTTGGTTAAGGTTTCAAGACAATGGAGATGCCACTACAAGGGACAAGTATGCATGGTGGATTAAGGTCTCAAAACAATTATTAGTTTATCATATCTCATCTACCATTTACCATACTTGTAATCACTATATATGTAGGATGTTCCCATAAGCAAATTAATTAAGTGAATAAGATTCTTCTTCTTAACTCTATCTCTCTCTTTACTTTCTAGATTAAACATCTCTCTTGTTCTTCATTATGTTCTTCAATTTCTAACATTAAAATGCCATACCCTTATGTAGTTTACTATTGCCATGGTCACAAAAGTGGAGCCAGAGTCTTTGAGGTTAGTCTGGTCACAGATGATGGGAGACAACGGGTAGTGGGACCTGCTGTCTGTCATATGAACACGTCTATGTGGAACGCTGATCATGTAGCTTTTAAGGTGTTGTAGATAGAACCGAGGTCGGCATCGGTTTGCCACTTCTTCCCTCTTGATAACATTGTGTGGTTAGCAAACTAGGAAATCGAAGCTTATCTCTTTTCTCTATATATGTTGATGTGAGTATGTGTATTATAATAACTATGGTTTGAGAAAGAGAAAAAAATGGCTTGTTGGCTATAGTAATTGTCATGTTTCGTGTGATTTGCAGCTTCTTACATGAATATATACTGAGAAATTCTTAGGTTCATCCCTTAGGGTGAACCTATAGATTCACCAACCAATAGTATTTGAGTATTTGATATTTGATATCTTTTAAAAAAGGAAACAAAATTAAATTTCCAAATAAGATTATATTTTTAAAATAAAACAATAAAAATACATAAAAATAGTTACAAAAAATAAATAAATAAATGTTGTTAAACCGTTAGCAAAATACTAAATTCTATACCCTAAATCCTAAACTCTAAACCCTAAATTATAAACCTTAAATCTTGGATAAACCGTAAACCATTAGAAAATTTTAAACCCTAAATCATACAATAAAAACTAAATCTTAATAAAACTAAACCCTAAACCCTAATCACTAAACCCTAAACCCTTAGATAAACCCTGAACCCTTGGATAAATCATAAACTTTAAATCAAAAATATTTAAAATTAAACCCTAGAGTTTATGATTTATCCAAGGGTTCAGAGTTTACCCAAGGATTTAGAGTTTAGTGATTAGAATTTAGGGTTTAGTGTTATTAAAATTTAGTTTTTAATTTATGATTTCGGGTTTAAGATTTTCCAACGGTTTAGAGTTTATCCAAAGTTTAAGGTTTAACGTTTAGGGTTTAGAGTTTAGGATTTAGGGTTTAGTATTTTGCTGAAGACTTAACAATGTTAATTAATTTATTTTTTGTAACTATTTTTATGTATTTTTATTATTTTATTTTAAAAATATAATCTAATTTGGATATTCGATTTTATTTTCTTTTTCAAAAAATATCAAATATTAAATACTCAAACACTATTGGATGGTGAACCTAGAGGTTCACCCTAGGGAGTGAACCCAATAATTTCTCATATATACTACGACAACTAATGTAACATATATATATAAATATATATATATATATATATATCTCATGCATCCTGATATAATGTTGTATCATTCTGTATATATTGTTTATCAGAAAAAAAAGATTGTATATATTATAACGTAGTATTATTATGTCCGATCCAGAAGATTTCTTTGGGTCGAGATGATTTTTGGTGTGGGAGGCTAAAACATGATTAATGGGGGTTTTTAGAGTGAGTTTATTAGCGGAATATAAGAAACTGTCTCTTAATTTTTAACTAAAAAAATTAAGAACCGGCGTTAAAAACCTCACCCTAAGAACCCTCCATTACTCATGCTCTAAGACTAGTAATAGTCTATAAATAAGTGAGACTTATCCGACCCACGATCAAAGTTTCAATTACAACTTTTTATTTCTCTGAATGACAACCAGCAAGATTTAATGATTTAGAGCATCAGCATTGGTGAGAGTTAATATTAAAATCTCTTATGGATAAATATCATATAAATTAATATCGGAATTAAACTTAAAATTTCAAAAAATTAAATCATTAATACAATGGCACATGTTAAACAAAGTTCCTAACCTTGTGTAAAGTGTTCTCGAACAAAAACACTTTCTTCTTCTTTCTCATAAATTGTATTTAATTTTTATTATTAGTCTAAGAACACTTGCAAAAACATATCCATTGTGGATGTTTTTAGGGATCACGAGAACAGATTGTAAGAACCTTTAGTAGTGGTAAAAGAGAATTTTTATAGATATCAATTGAAGGTTATTTTAAGAGAAAAGTAATACAACGATTAACCTATATAACGATATAAACAGACCTAAGGTTTAATCTGAATACCTTCTCTCAAGCTGGATATACACACTCTGCTTACTGAGAAAGAGTGTCAAATACCTTGCTTTCCAAAGATTTTGTAAAAAAGCCCGCCAATTGTGATTTGGTATAAACATGTTTTGTCGATGTTGTTCCTCGTATGTTCTCGCCGTGGATGAAATCAAAATCAAGACCAGCGTGTTTTGTTTGGGCGTGATACATTGTATTCACTGCATAATTAGTAGCTGACAGAGATAATCAGAATGAAGCGTAACAAAAGAATCACACTGATTTTCCAAACTCGTAAGAAGGTTCCCGAAGCCTAAGAAGCTCACTCACTGTATCTGTCATCGCTTGATACTCTAGTTCTGCAGATAAACGAGACATGATGTCATGCTTTTGTGTTTTCCAGGAGATAGGAAAGCAACCAAGTTGAATGAACCATCTTAGGCCTGGGCATTTTATCTAGTTCTGCAGATAAACGAGACATGATGTCATGCTTTTGTGTTTTCCAGGAGATAGGAAAGCAACCAAGTTGAATGAACCATCTTAGGCATGGGCATTTTATCCAATATCCAAACTCATACCCGATCCAAAATTTTCAAACCGAAATCCGAACCGAAGTAGTAAAATACTCAAACGGATATTGAGTTATGAGAGATTGGATACCAAACCCGAACGGTAATATCCAAACCCAGATGGATATCCGAAGATAACCAAACGTATACATACTTAACTTATATTTCTAGTTTACTTCTCTCATTTTATTTAAAATATTAATATTAATGTTGCAAATTGTTTAAGATCAAATAATATACATCTAATTACAGACAAAATGATTTGCTACTCACTTAAAATGCATGTCAAGCTTTTTGTTCCATGCATTAAGAAAAGTTGCATCCAAAATTTCAAAAGAACAACCAAATTAGTGTCATTTTATTTTTAAAATTTATCTCAAAACCTATTAATCGTTCAATCTATTAAAATTAGAACACCACTCAGAAATCGTTCATGTACCTCGGACGGAGAATCAACAGGCAGATAGCTTAGCACGCAGTGCTAGGAAACAACCGTCTTTCGTCGTTCACATGGATGCGGAGTTACCGTCTTGGTTTACAGGGCCAATATGAATCTGTGAATGTCTTGTTGTCAAAAAAAAAAAAAAAAAATTAGAAAATCCGTTAAGTTAAAAATATATTATTAAATACAAGAAATTTGAGCACAAAACTGGGTACTTGTATTCATTTACCTTCCACCACGACAACACTATCATAGTCTATCTCAGGAGACTATTCTTTGGAGTTTCCACCTTATCTTTCAAATAGATTTCAACCTCATATATTAAAGGCTGATTTCGTTAATCATCTCTTTGAAAATTAAGTCCATTGCTCATATCCAAAATCAAAATCAAATTCCATTCTAAACGACCCCTCCTTTGCATTAGAATAGTCTTTCCCACATTGAGATGATGTTGCACCATACTGAGATTGTGTCCCAATGTTGACATCCTGTTGTGTTTTCTAAGATTAATCTCAGGAGTGGATACCACCAAATTCGTATGAAGGAGGGTGATTAGTGGAAGACTGCTTTCAAGACCAAACAAGGTTTGTACGAATGGTTAGTGATGCCATTCGGTCTCACCAACGCCCCCAGCACTTTCATGAGACTCATGAACCAAGTTCTTCGACCTTATATCAGTAAATTTGTGGTTGTGTACTTTGATGATATAATGATCTATAGCCGCTTTTAACTGATCACATTGACCACCTTGAACAAGTGATAAAAGTTCTTAGACAAGAAGGCCTCTATGCTAACTTAAAGAAATGTGTGTTTTGCACTGATCAATTGGTATTTTTAGGTTTTGTTGTGAGTTCACAGGGTCTGAAGGTCGATGAGGAAAAGATTAAGGTGATACAAGACTGGCCCACACCGACCACAATCGGACATGTTCGCAGTTTCCATGGTCTGGCCAGCTTCTATCGACGGTTTGTCAAGGACTTCAGTACCATTGCTTCTCCAATGACTTCCGTGATCAAGAAGAACGTATCCTTTACTTGGGGACCAACCCAAGAAGAGTCTTTTAACAAGCTTAAATATAGTTTGACTCATGCACCGGTCCTTACTATGCCTAACTTCGATAAAACTTTTGAGATTGAATGTGATGCGTCAAGTACAGGTATAGGAGCCGTGCTTACTCAAGGAGGCCGTCCAGTGGCCTACTTCAGTGAGAAATTGAGTGGAGCTGCCCTATCCGACCTATGACAAAGATATTTATGCTCTAGTAAGGTCTCTTGAAACTTGGCAACATTATCTTTTGTCTAAAGAGTTTGTTATTCATACAGATCATGAGACGCTTAAGCATCTAAGAGGTCAGACCACACTCAAGAGGAGACACGCCAGATGGTTGGAGTTTATGGAGACTTTCCCTTATGTGAATAAGTACAAGAAGGGCAAAGACAATGTGGTGGCCGGTGCCTTGTCCCGAAGATATACTCTTATCTCGACCATGGAAGCTAAGATCATGGGTTTTGAATCTATTAAAGATTCTTATGCTACTGACCTTGATTTTCAAGAAGCTTTCAGGAACACTACACAAGGAGCATTTAGTCCTTACTATCAGCATGATGGTTTCTTATTCAAGGAAAAGAAACTATGCATTCCCAAAGGTTCTATGAGGGAATTGCTTGTCCGGGAGGCCCATGGTGGCGGCCTCATGGGGCACTTTGGCCGAGACAAGACCTTAAGTGTCCTAACCGACCATTTCTTTTGGCGAAACATGAAGAGAGATGTTGAAAACCAATGCGCCAAATGCACAGTCTATCTTAAGATAAAATCTAGGTCACATCCTTATGTTTTATACATGCCTTTACCTATTCCTAACCACCCTTGGGTAGATGTTTCCATGGACTTTGTGCTGGGCTTGCCCAAGATAAACCATAAAGATTCAATTTTTGTAGTGGTGGGTAGGTTTTCCAAGATGACCCATTTCATAGCATGTAACAAGACCAATGATGCTACCCAGACTGCCGACATGTTCTTTGAAGAGGTGGTCCGTCTACATGGTGTTCCGAGAACCATTGTGTCCGACCAAGACTCCAAATTCCTAAGCCATTTCTGGAGAACATTGTGGGGTAAAATCGGTACTAAACTATTGTTCTCGACCACTTGTCATCCAGAGACTGACGGCCAACAGAAGTAGTAAACTGTACACTCTCTCAGTTATTGAGAGCTACGGTCGGTAAGAACTTAAAGAATTGGTTATCTTGTTTGCCGTTTATTGAGTTTGCTTACAACCATGCTAAGCACTCTGCTACCAACCTCTCTCCTTTTGAAGTTGTCTATGGTTTTCAGCCAGAAACGCCACTCAACTTCTCCGAGCTCCCCCAGTTCCATGTACCGCAGCCGAGATGGTGCTAGTAAGGCCGAGTTCGTTAAGAACATGCATCTGAAGGTCAAGGAGAAACTAGAGGCCAAGATGGCCAAGCTTAAGGTCCGGCTTGACCAGAAGAGAAAGGAGGTGTTGTTCGAACCAGGCGATTTAGTGTGGCTGCACATGCGACATGAGCGGTTTCCAGAAGAGAGGAAGTCCAAACTGTCGGCATGAGGGACTAGCCCATTCAGGGTCCTTGAGAAGATCAATGACAATACTTACAAGCTAGAGCTTCCAGGTGAGTTTAGAACTTCTCGTGTTCAATGTATCTGATTTGTCCCTTTTTCTTGTAGATGATGGTGTTCAGAGGCCAGAGCCTTTTCAAGGGGGAGAGAATGATGAGGCCATCCAAATAGAGGTGTCCATAGTTAGGCGTAGTCTGACTACCCGAAGTGGAGCCAAAGCCATAAGAGAAGGTTTCTCCAAAGCCGTCCAACAGATCCTAGATCAAGATGGACAAACTGGCCAGAACCAGCTGGTGATTGAAGAGATTATCCAATTGAAGATTCAAGATCAAGCCGGTCCAATTGAATTCAGATCCTTCGGCCAGAACCGAACCGGCCAAATCATCTCCACATGTGATCTCGGTTCAGACCCCTTCCCAATCCAATCCGGTTCTGAGTAATCCGCCCCATTCCATTTAACGTAAGCAGGTAAGAATTCAATTATGATTTCAAACCAGTTTTTTTTTTTTGGTTTGTGTTGGTTCTTTTATTTTTATCGCAATAAACTTATGGGAAAATTGTTAGTCCTTTTATTTTATTTGAGTCCAATAATTCAAGGCCTTTGTTAGCCTTTTCCTTAGAGTCCAAGAAAGTCGGCCCATCTTGTTTGGACTTGTCGATTTAGTTGTCCAAGAGAGTCCTTGTTGTTTTTGCTTCAAAGTCCCCTAGAAAGGCATAGCTGCCATGTATTTAATCCCCACTATAAGCAGCCTTGTATTTTTTTAGCTTATGAAATATATGAGTCTGTTTGCCCAGCAAAGAAACCATTTTCTCTCTAGTTCTGAGTGTGAAGCCGGCTAGAAAGAACCTTGAATCTTATCAAGTTCTTATCATGAAACTTGTGGTGATTCCTCACTCCATTCCATCCACCGATCCAGCTTGAGAGAGACATCAGTCCAGCAAGCCAGATCCCATCTTCACGCCATTTCCATCCCATGTTCTTGTTGAGAGAGGCACACGCCCAGTAACAAGAATCCATATATCCAGAGGACACATATCTTCACGCCATTTCCATCCCATCATCCATCTTCTATCCTTCTCTTGTTTTTGTTTCAATCGCTTCATATAGTTTTAGATCGGCCATCTTAAATAAAAATCCATAAAAAGTCATATATGGTTCTGTTCATCATTTTCCAGTTAGTTTACTTTATAGTTCATCTTATAAACTCATAAAAACTCATAAAATTCATTCTCATTTGTTTCAGGTACCAATCGGCTGGCCATCTCTCCATCGCATCCGCCTAGCCGCTCCTCCGACCGTCCGTCCATTCTGTCCCGACCGATCCATCCGAACCTCAGTCAAGCCATCCGTGAAGTCTGAATCTCAGCCTGCAACAAGTGCTAGATCGACATATCATTCGATTGTGGTAGTGTACACATTAGGTTAATTGGTGTGCGTATACACGTAATATCAGATATGGTACAAAAAGGTCTGTCAGTATAACCATACTTGATGTCTCGGAATAGAATTCATGTGTCTGCTGTATTTTCTTTGAATGAGTTGTGAGTTTAGGTCGATAGAAGGCGTCTTTATTTATAAGAAAATGCTAGAAGATATTTTTTGAAATGAATAATTATTGTTATGAATATATTTGTACTGTTTAGGAAGTTGAGAATATATTGTGTGATCTCAAAGCCAATATCGTTTATGCAGCTAGCTAAGATAATATAATTTGGAATATTTTTCAGGAGAAGAGATATGGAAGTTGGTATCGTTTTTTTAGCTCACAGGCGATGCATGCATTAATGTTCAATGCATATTACATACATTTTATGGAAGTTATTATCGACTTTATAGGCTATATTGTATATTATGGAAGTCGTATGAATTTATGTTCGATATCTATAATAATAGAGTTGAGCAGAAACTCTTCTCCTTGAGCCACCTCATCTCTCATATCTCCAAATTGTGACAGGTGACAGGTTATGGGAAAACTTCTTTTTTTTTTCTTTTTCTAACTAGCAACTTTTTTTTTTTGCTTCTAGCTTTTCCACTCCGTCGTCATCGTTACTATTTTCTGAAACTCAGTGTTATCACCATTCAATGCCATTTTCAATGGTTTCGTTCTATCTCCCTTCGTTTCTCCTCCTATTTAAACCAATTCATAAAATCTTTCAAACAATTAAAATCGGCTTCTTCCAGAGAAGAAAAGAATTTCATGTCCATGAAATCTCTTAGATCACCGGTAAATCTTTAGTTTTTACGGTTCCAAAATCAAAGAGATTTATCGGGTATCACAGTTTAACAATCAATGTTTGTGTCTATTCATATATTATTTTATTTTGCTCAAATATTTTCTTCGATTCTTTATACGTGATTCATTGATGCCAGCTTAATTCTTAAAAAAACTGCAAAATCATAGCACTATTTTACAGCAGCGGAAGTGTAAGTGACAATCACTTCTAGGAAAACCATCTCAGAATCTATTGGCAACTGGCTTCAGCTTAAAAAATCTATAAGATTATCATTCGTCAAAAAACTTTTTTCCTCTTATCGTTTGTATCTCTGCACCATCTTAACTATTCCAGTTAACCAAATAACGAACAAATCAATTGATTAGCAAAAGGAAACTGAAGCAAGACTAATGTTTAATGTGATATATTTTTTGATACGACTGGTTAGTATAAGCATCATCCCATATGTAAAATAAGTGATATATTTTTTTTGGTGTGTCAGTGACAAATCCATCTTTTAAAGCCTATGTGTCATTGAATCTCACCGTTTGTAGCGAACTGGTGTCAATGTGTGCAGGCACAATAGCACAAACTGTGTGTGATCTGGCATGGAGAGTAGGACTTGAAGTTGTTGACCTTCCACCTGATATCCGAGAGAGGCCACACTCGAGAAGGAGTGCTTTTTTTTTTTAACAAACGAGGAGTGCTTAAAGAACCATTCAATGGCTCTAAATTCGTACATGTCAATAGTTTCCGAGCATAAATTTGGGTCATATAACTGGTACACTGATGCGTACTCCTCCAGGATATGCAGATTCTTAGTGTTCCTTTTCTTCCTCTTATTTTGATTTAAGGGAACTGCAGTAATCATGATGAAGATGATAGAGACAGCTTTTCCTTTATTAGAGCTGGTGGCCGAAAAGCCTTCTAGATAAAGCTGTGACAGGTGCTCACATGGGAGTTATTGGTCTCATAATGGGAGGTGAGCATATCTTTCCCATGATTGGAATCGCACACCTTCCTGCATGGTCCTGTGAGGGAAAATAGATATGGGCCCAGTTGGCTTCTCAGTAACTTCCTGCAGTCATTTCTGAAAATCTCATGGGTCTCTGAAGCTATCTGCAATAGGGAATCGGTCAGTTCACTTACAGAATGTATAGCTGCAATATCAGATCACTTTATGTGCTGCTATTGTACCAAAGGCCAAACTTAGTAAAGCTAATTCAATCCAATGATTCTTCTTTGCAGGTGTTCTTTACATTAAAATAAGAAGGTTTTCCGGGGAGATCGAGTTGAGATACCTCATCGGCGAAACCTTGATGGAACCATTGTCAAATTAATTGTCTGAGAAATCTCTGGCTACAAGGTTCTGAAATCCTAACTCAAAGCTCCATTGTATAGACCCAAAATGATGTGTACATCAAAAGCTAATGTGCTACATAATTTTTTTAATTATGTTTTCTGTTAAAACCACAATTTTTTTCTTAGGTATATTGTCTCCAAACTCTGTGAATGATACGATACATAGCTTACATGGTTTCTCAAATTTTAGCTTTCTTTTTACAACTTAGATGAATGGTATTCAACTCGCTTATATTATTATATATGTTTATTTAACATACTAAACAAGTGCAAGTTAAAAAATTTGTAGGTGTTGTGTCAGTCCCTACCTTAAACAGAGAGTGTTGCAGGATGTACAAATAGAAGGGTTTGTATGAGAAACAAAAGAAAGACTAACTCTCAGACTCATCTGTTGGTTTGATTGAGGTATAGGTGTATGTGTTGTATATATCGTTATGATGGCATGAGGAAGCTATCAAGTTACTTCGCATAGATCATGTAGAGGTTTCTCAAATTCGGGCTATGTAGCTTCATGTATATGCAGTCAGATTCGGGAGAGTACGTGAAAACTTTCTATGATTGTTATTTAGCACTGGTCATATGCAAGTAAGAAAATGTATTGGACTTATGTACAGAGGCTTTTTGATGAATAAAATTTAACATTCATTCGAAAAAAAAATATATTGGACATATCCTATTCCAAGAGTGAAACTTTTTAAATTTTCACAACAAAGTAACACATATACAAATTATAAACCAAACTTTGCTAAAGTTATAGGAAATAAAATAAAATTATTCATTTCAGTGTAACGGAAAAATAATTTTTCAGTCAAATAATTCAGCTATTATATTTTAAAATGATACTTATTTCAAATTTAAAATAAATCCAAATAGAATGTAAAACATAAAATTATAAAATAATAAATTTAACATAAAGTGGACAATAAAGGCCGTCTTTTGCTTTGCTAAACACAATTGTGTAAGACCAATTCAAGATTTGAGATGATGACAAAGTGATCTACAGTTCAATACATCAGTTTGAGATAAACCTTCCATCGAAAGTTGAGAAGATTATCATTACGAAAACACAACTAAGAACAATTTCCCGCACAACATCATACGAGCTGTCTATGTATTCTAAACTCAATTTTGGTATTTATCAAACTAATAGAAACATTATATTACGAAAATGCAAGAAATAAAGATATATGCAAAATTTAAAACATCAAAATTCAGAGTATGTCTCTACTCTTATACTATATCCAACACCCTAGAAAGTTTATGAACACGAAAAGATTCTACAATATTTGATATCTACACAATAAAACCATTAGTAAAAATTAAATAGTATGCGTAGTGTGGAAGAAAACTTAGTTTTGTTATAAAATTTTAAAAATGCCAAAATAATTTACAAAAAACAATTAGTAAAACACAAAAACTAAAGAAAAATTCATTATAAATTAAAAATCTAATATAACTAAAAACATATATTATAAAAATCATTAATTGTTAATGAATATATATTTATTATTTATGATATTACTGAAATTTATATATTATTTGTAATATTGCTTCTTACTTTACATTATATTTTCAAATGATTTAGTTTGGAGGTGGATTAATTTACTATCGTGAGAAAATCAATTAACGTAAGAATATTAAAAAACAATATTTAGAAGAAAAAAATAAGTTATTATTACTTTAGAATTTTTTTCAACTATATCAAAGTGAAATAGAAATCAAGAATAAGAAATATAAATCATTACATTTTCCTTGACCTTTAAATTTAATAATTTTGTTTTCTCTAAAAAAAAAAAAAATTTAGTGGTCCTCTCAAATTAAACCAATAAAATTTAATAAAATTTACCGTATGATTTTAGAATATAAACATCTTATATTTATTATTATAATTTAAAGTAAATTCCTAATTTTTAAAAAAATTATAATATAAAATAGTTTTAGTGTAACTTCCCCCCCCCCCCCCNNNAGGGGGGGCAAACCACTAGTTAAGGAATATATTTATACAGTTAATGCTATTCATAATATATTGTGTAACCTAGTGTTGGTTAAAATCGTGTATGCATTAAAGATTATATATATATATATATATACTATTATTTGAGAAGTGAATTTGCTTATTTGTCATGTTCTCCATGATTTTAGGCTAAGTCATATTTTTAATTTTAATTCAGAGTAGACTAAATAAAATTTTTGATATTTGTAATGAATAATTATATAATTTTTATTTATGTCCACAGGAGAGATGGAAAGTTTATGGTATTACATTTGTAGTGTCTGGTCAAAAAATAGTTATCACCTACCAATAGGATTTCATTATTTCAAATTCGATATCTTTTAAAAAATGAAACAAAATATTGTCAAGTTATATTATGTTTTTAATATAAAAAAGTAAAAAAAAATAGTAATTACAGAAAGAAAAAAATTAAAAAATATATTTTTAACGTCATCAAAAAAACACTAAACCCTAAATTCTAATCCCTAAACCCTTGGGTAAACCCTAAACCCTTGGGTAAACCCTAAACCCTTGGGTAAACCCTAAACCCTGGGAAACCCTAAATAAAAACACTAAACACTAAAACTCTGAACCTTAAACCCTAAATCATAAACCCTAAACCCTTGAGTGTTTTAGCGTTTTAGCGTTTAGTGGTTTTGATTTATAGTTTAAGATTTATCCTAGAGTTTAGGGTTTATCCAAGAAGTTTAGGGTTTAGGATTTAGGGTCTAGGGATTAGGATTTAGGGTTTAATTTTAAAAAGATAATATAATTTGACAATATTTTATTTCCTTTTTTTAAAAGATATCGAATATTAAATAACATAATCCTATTGGTTAGTGAACCTAGAGGTTCACTCTAGGGGTGAACCCAAGAATAAGTCGTCAAACAATCCGAGGAGCTACCTGGAGATTCTGGTTTGCAGCAAGCACATCTTCGTCATCAATAATAGGCCTCTCCAATTCATAAGAGCCGATATCAGGTTGTGGTCCAGTTCTCAAAGGTGAACATGATATCTTGCATATTTGCATTGTTTTATCCATTCATTCATAAACATTTTCATCATAGAGATTAGGATTTAGACATGTTTAGGTTGCATTTTGCATACATGAGTCTCTATTAGGTACTGGAGTGCCACATGGAGTTCTTGGGGACATTTGGAGCTCAAAGGAGGTGAAATAGGTGATCATTAAACGAGCAGAGCATGGGAGCGACCTCC
>NC_027754.1:653302-672284 GCF_000695525.1 Brassica oleracea var. oleracea | reverse complement strand
AAGTATCATTCTGTTATTGCTTTCTAGTTTTAGTCATAGCTTAAAACTCATTTAAATCATTGGTTGCACTTAGATTAAGTGAGTACTTGCATTCTCAGTGCTTTGATATCCCTCAGAACTGGTTCGACAATCACTATACTACAACATTTGTCTTAGGAGCCTTGAAAACTCCTAATATCAGAACAGCGCAAATATATCGACCAACAACTACGCATTGGACGAGATCGAAGAAGTCAAATGAGATACTTTTTTGTCTACAACCCGGTTCGTCTGTTTGTAATCTTGAGCCAAAACGTATGGACTAAAGTCGATCAAGACACAAAACTTATAAAATGGTTTCTTTGTTTTATTTCTTTCTTTGCTTTCTTCTTCTAATGTTTTAGAGATCATCTTACATTAGGTCTCTTTATATATAGGACCTTCTTAGCTTATCCTATTACAAGTATATCTAGGAATCTTATCATTATCCTAAACATATAAGTTATTCTACTTATCCTTAATGAATAACTTGTTTCCTAAGTAATATTTCTTTTGAAGCTTATTCAACATTCTCCCTTCTAAGCTTCACATCATTTTCACTTAGTTTCTGAACTTTGATCAGTTCCCTCATCTCCTTGAACTTGATCCTTGCTAGTGCCTTTGTTTATATATCTGCACGTTGCTCTGCTCCTAGTACATGTTCCACATCAATGAGTTCTCTTTCAACACATTCTCTAATGAAGTGGAACCGCTTGTGAATGTGCTTGCTACGTTTGTGGAAGACTAGATTCTTGGCTAGTGCTATAGCTGACTTGTTGTCCACGCGTATCAATGTTCTTTGAACTCTTCTTCCTGTGATCTCACTCATTAGTTCCTGAAGCCAGATGGCTTGTTTGGCGGCTTCTGTCGCTGCCATGTATTCGGCTTCACAGGAGGATAGAGCTACCACGTCTTGTTTCTGCGAGCACCAAGATATTGGTGTGTCACCGAGAAAGAACAGATGTCCAGTTGTACTTCTTACATCGTCTGGATCAGTATTGTGGCTGCTATCGCTGTATCCTATAACTTCTTGAGATCCTCCACACTTGTACTTCAAACAGAGATCACATGAGCCTTTCAGATACCTTAGAACTTGCTTCAACGCTTTCCCAAGAGACTCTCTTGGTGACTGCATAAACCTACTTAGTATACCAACACTAAACGCCATGTCAGGTCTTGTATGCATCAAGTATCTTAAGCAGCCTATCTTTCTTCGGTATTCGCTTGCATCAACCTCATGCTCTTCCATTGACTTTGAGAGATGCACACCAAACTCCATTGGAATGTGCGTTGAGTTGCAAGCATCTGTTGAACTGAAGAGGAGATAAAATTATGCTTATTGAATTTGATAAAATTAGATTTGTGATGTTGTGATGTGATTGAAAACCTGAGGATTGTTTAAAAGATTGCTAAATGAAATAAAATGAATTTAGAATCTGTCTCAAGATGCTTAAAGAGCTTTGTTTCTATCAGGTTTCCTAGTAATCCAAAAATCTTACTAGTTATATTAGGCTTACTAGCAGCAGTGTAAGCGCATTTAAAAATGTCTAGTAACTTATAAGTATTAATAGGATTACTAGATATGTTAATATGCTTAGCTCCGGCTCATAATGATGCTTGTTGTGATTGATTGAATCTGCTTGCATACATGGATTGAAACCGAATTGAAAGCTGTTGCATATAGTCTTGTGGCTGTCTTACATTGAAGCATTAGATTCATGTCTAAATGCTGAGTAAAGAAGCTTTAAAAATGCATAAGTAGCTTGCATAAATCTGAAAAGAAAGTGCTTGTGCTTAGAGAGATTGCTTGCAAAGATAGAACTTGAAAATGACTTGTTTTAATCTGTTGCAATGCTTGTGAGATTGGGAATCAAACTTGATGATTAATCAAGGATTGATCCCAATACTCTTGTGTCTTATCTTTTCTGGAGTTTAGGTGGTGTTTCAGGTTCACAAGAAGTGTTCTTTGCTCACCACCTATCCAAAACAAGAGGAAGACTTGGACCATTGTGTGGAGCAATGGGAAGATACTTGTGTGTAGATGTTGGTTTAAGAAGCGCAGGCCACGAGGTTGTTGAGCTCCTGGTTCAAGACATACAATCGGAAGACTTGACCATTGTGTGGAGCAATGGGAAGGTTCTTGTGTGTAGAAGTCGGTTTAAGAAGCGCAGGCCATGAGGTTGTTGAGCTCCTGGTTCAAGACACACAAGAAGAAGAAGGTCACCACCTAAGCCATGAGGAAGGCCGGTGATATGAGGGTACTTGAAGCTGAAGGCAAAAGGGTGGATCAGTGATTTACGCGCAGCTGTTAGGGTGATGTGCTCCTGGTCTTGAAGTTCATTGAGGCTCATTTCAAGCTTGGATCTCCCCTATACTCGGTCTCAAGTTTGCGGTGGAGATTCAAATGAGCAACCTGAAGAGCCAAAGTTCAAGACCTGTTTCCTCCTTATCATTATAAGGGAATGATAAGGTGAAGCCAGTTGCCAACATTTTGTGGGAAGTCCACAGCCTGTTCCAAAGAGGGTAGAGAGGATGTTGTGACAATGGACAGCAACAACTTGGTGTTAGAACAGATGGCCATCATAGACTACTTGACAAGAAAATCAGGTGGAGCTGAGTGGAATGCTCTGGAGTTAGAACAGTTACCGTCTGGTTGGGAAGCTATGGATCAGCTACTATATGGAGTTAGAACATATACCTTCAGTTGGGAAGCTTTAAATCAGCCCATAGCATGTGTGCTTGTACCTGGTTGATGAAGTTTAAGGAAGCCAGCTGGTGTGAGGGATTCAAGTGGTGTGTGAAGAGCAACCATTCCTCACCAAAGCAAAAGGAGCTAGGCATGTCTTACCTGATGGAGATGGCAAGAAGCCGCGAGAGAAGGGAAGACTCAGGCCGGTCCAGTCACTCCTCACCAAAACAAAAGGGAAGTTTCCCCTTAACTCAATTCAATTCATCATTGTCAACATATCTAGTAATCTAGCAGAAATACTAGTTTTACTAAAGAAGAGTTGTTAAGCATAATTTGAATCCGTTAGGAATACTAGTTTTACTAGACGGCAACATATCTAGTAATATATATAAGGAATACTAGTCTTACAAAGACGGTCAATAAGCATGAATTGATTGAGTTATGTTCTTTGATAAGTATTGATACACTTGTGGAATAATGTATCAGGTACCTTACTTGGAGACTCAACAGAGAGGATCAGGTCGCTCCTAGCCTTTCAAGATGGCACAAAGTCCGTGAAAGGGGGAGACACTAAGCCGGTTCTATAGAAGAGTCCAAGAAGGTGTGGTGAAGTGTGCGCAAGCCTTGAGTGTTGCTGCACCTGTTTAGGCCGTGATCCAGAGCTTCTTGTGTCCAACCACACTGGTTCTAAGGCACAAGAGCTCACTGGCCAATCCCTAGGCTTTGGAGATCTCTACTCTTTTTCCCTTGCAAGGTTTTGTCCCAAAGGGTTTTCCTTGTAAGGTTTTTAATGAGGGAGACTCTTCAGAGTTCCAAGCTTGACTTAGGATCTCCTAAAGTCAAGCTTGAGGGGGAGTGTTGAACTGAAGAGGAGATAGAGCTTGTACATTAATAGGGCAAGCTCTAGAAGATGTCCAGAAGAGTTCAATCATACTTCAGAAGTGTTCTGAAGTATCTAACTTGTGAAGTAAGTCTAGGAGAGACTTAGAGTGATCATGTGAAGTGTTTGGAGGAGTTAGAGAGAAGATGGCCTCAGGTGCAAAGATAGGGCGAATCAAGAAGAGGAATGGATCAACCAAAGAGGAAGGATAAGTGTTGTGCATAGTTAGGGAGAGTGTACGGACCAGACAGGCCGTACATCGACCGTACAACACCCGAGCCTCATCCATTCATCCAGTTAGCCAAAAGAAGAAGAATGCAAGGTGTGGGCGTGGCATGATTCAAATCATGTGACCGTTGGAGTGAGATGGAAGCAAAGGAATATACCTTAGGATCAATGTGGTCCAAGAGACAGGCTGGAAAGGGAAAGGTGCTTTACCTTTACAGCCTTATCCCCACACTGATCCATCTTGGCTGCTCATTCAAACTGAAGCATCTAAGCCATCCATCAAGTCCATGCACGCCTCTCCTTTACAGCTAGCACCAGAACATCAAAGACCATCCTTCTCTCATCCTATCCATCCAATCTATCTTGCATTTATGTCCATAGGATCTAGGTTTATTCTTTGATACATGTAAAGGCATATATAAGCCTTAGATGACGTTTTGTAACACAAAAGGGAGTAAGGGGGATTTCCCCTCTCCACTTCATGAATGATAAACTTGTTCTTGAATCTAAAACCCTAATCTCTAATCTCTTATTCTCCTAATCTCTCAGTCTCTTAATCTTTGTTCCTAAGTCTCTTATTCTCTCATAAACACTCTCATTAATCTCTCTTTCTAAATCACCTAGAGCAAGCTCTCATCTTTCTAAATTACCTAGAGCAAGCTCTCATCTTTCTCCATTGGAGTTTATACACACACACATACAACCAGAGAAGAGAACTCGACAAATCTCATAGCGTCCATGTCAGCTTCTTCCAGTATACGTCTAGCATAAGCTTCTTGCTTGATCGTGATGCCATGCGAGCTTTGCTTCACTTCTATACCTAGATAATAGGTCAGTAGACCCAAGTCTGACATCTCAAACTTCTGAGACATTGCAGTCTTGAATTCTCTTATCTTCTGTGATGAGTTCCCTGTAACAAACAGATCATCAACATATATAGCCACTATAAGTAGCTTGTCTCCTTCTCCCTTGCGGTACACGGAGCTCTCTTTAGTACACTTCTCGAACTTTAAACTCTTCAAGATCTGATCCAGCTTTGTGTTCCAACTCTAGAGGCTTGTCATAGCCAATACAAAGCTTTCTTAAGCTTGAACACTTTGTGTTCTTCTCCTTTCTTCTCAAATCCCTCAGGTTGGTTTACATATACTTCTTCAACTAGCTCACCGTGTAGGAATGCTGTCTTAACATCTAGGTGATGGATCTCCCATCTACATGCAGCAGCCAAACCGATCAACAATCTTATTATTTCTATTCGAGCTACTAGTGCAAAAAATTCATCGAAGTCAATCCCTTGTTCTTGAACGTAACCCTTTGCGACAAATCTTGATTTGAATTTGTTGATGCTACCATCTGCGTTGCGATTGATCTTAAAGATCCACTTGAGACCAATCACCTTTACTCCTTGTGGTTTCTCAACTAGGATCCAAGTCTCATTCTTAACTATAGACTCGATCTCATCCAGACATGCTACTTTCCACTTCTTGTTCTTAAGTGCTTCTTGTATGCTTCCCGGTTCATCTTTTAAAGCTAGTAGTTGAAACTCGCATTCAGCTTCAGCCAGTAGAATATAGTCTTCAAGGTAGCCTGGTCCCTTGACTTGTCGAGATGAGCGCCTTACTTCTTGTACAGGTTCATGTTCATCTGCTCTAGCTTCGATGACTACATCCTCTGTTTCCTCTGTTCCACTAGGTTGAGTTACTGCATCTGTCACCTCTTCTTCGTTGCTTGCTCCGACAACAAAAGGGCCACTTCCATTGTCTTCTGTGCTTCCCCATGTCATATGGAACATCCCAGGCTCAGTTTGGACTTGCTTACTTCCTCCCTTCCAATTCCAACGAGCCTTTTCATCGAAGATAACATCTCTACGTACAATAATTCTTTTTGAGGTAGGATTGTACAGTCTATAGGCCTTTGAACATGGTTCAATGCCTAAGTGAACCGCAGCCTCTGATCTGTCATCAAGCTTTCTCAGCTTGCCTCAGTCTATCTTTGCATATGCAACACACCCGAATACTCTTATGTGTGATAGACTTGGCTTCTTCCCTCTTATACATTCATAGGGAGTTTGATTCTTTACAGCTCTGGTGGGAACTCTATTAATCAAATACGTTGTGTGACGAACAGCTTCTCCCCACAGATAGTTTGGTACACTCATTGCTTTTAGTATACTCTGAGTCATCTCCATTAAAGTGTGGTTTCTTCGCTCAACCACACCATTCTGTTGAGGTGTATAAGGCGCTGTTACATGTCTTCTTATTCCGTTGTTGTTGCAGTAGCTTTGAAACTCTTGTGATGTGATTTCTCCACCTCTGTATGTGCGTAATGTCACTATCTCTTTGTTGAAGTCTTTCTCAACTAGCTTATTGAACATCTTAAACTTGTCAAATGCATCACTCTTATCTTTCAATAGTATAGACCACATGTACCTTGTGCAGTCGTCAATGATGACAAAAATGTATTTGTTGAGAGATAGAGTTGATGGAGAGATTGGACCGCAAAGGTCTGCGTGTAAGAGCTCCAGTGCTTGCTTTGCTCTAAACGCCGTTGCCTTTGGGAATGATTGTCGAGTTTGCTTGCCAACCAAACAAGAGTCACAAAGTCTTCTTTCTTCATTTATCTCCGGCAGGCCAAGAACCATTCCGTGAGTTGCCATAGCTTTCATTGTCTTGAAGCAAATGTGACCAAGTCTCGCGTGCCATCTCCATGGTTCCTCATCTATCTTAGTGTGTAGACACATTGCTCTGCCGACTTGTAACTTAATCTTGTAGAGCCTATTTGCGGATCTAAGTACCTTAACAATCAATCTTTCTTCAGGGTCTCTTAGTGTTAAGAAGTTGTCTCTCATACGAACATCACACCCTTGTTCTGTTGCTTGTCCTAAGCTTAGGATATTGCTCTTTAGCTCAGGAATGAAATAGATATCTGTTAGTAGCTTATGTTCTCCTGTCTTAGCTTCAAAGAGAATTGAACCTTTTCCACTTATATCAACGAATGATCTATCTCCAAACTTCAATTTGCCTTTGATGTTCTCGTTTATCTCAGAGAAATAAGACCGTTCTCCAGTCATGTGATTAGAGGCGCGTTGTCCAGATACCACACACCGTCTTCTTTCTTGTTGGTTTCTAGTTTCTTAGGCATCACCTTCTCTTCATTGAGAAACACCAACTCATGCATGTATAAAGTTGCCTCTGCAGTTTCGGTTTCAGCTTTGTTGAGTTCTTCATCATCTTTCTTTTCGGTACACACTGATGCAAAGTCTCCCTTCTTCTTGCAGTTGAAGCAAACGATCAGCGAGTAGTCCTTTTTTCTTTGTTTCTCTCGCCATTGTTGCTTCTGCCACGACCTCTTCCTATGTTGCCTCTGCCACGGCCTCTGTTATGTCCTCTTCCTCTTCCTGAATTGTCTGATCCTCTTTGATCATATGACTTCTCAGTGTTTGAGTACAGAAGACTTCCTTGTTGCTCAATAGGTTCAAAACATTTTATTCGTTCTTCATAAGCTTTGAGCCTTCCAATAATGTCTTCAAAGCTAGTTGTATCCAAATCTAACAACTGTTCTAACGAGGCTGTCATATGGATGAACTTTGATGGTAGACTATTAAGAAACTTCTTCACAACTTTAGGTCCCTCAATACTCTGTCCCAATGAGGTTGCTTTTGACGTAAGCTCCGATATCTTTCCTGAGAACGTATCAATCGAATCCGAGTCATCCATCTTCAAACGATCAAATTCATTCATCAGCGTCTGAAGACGAGCTGATTTAACACGCTCTGCTCCTAGGTTTCTTGATCGTATAGCTTCCCATATCACTTTAGGGGAACCCAAGTCACCAACTTGCAAGATCAATGATTCAGGTATGGACTGAAACAAGAGAGCTGTAGACAGATCATTCTTCTCTTCTTCATCTGTTCCAGGCTCTATCGTTTCCCATACCTTGTGCACACGCAGAAGCACCTTCATCCTCATTGCCCACACCGTGTAGTTCGACGTCGTCAACATCGGACACACCACAGCACCAGGTACGCCATCTTTAAGCTTTACCAAAGCTTTTGAATCCGCCATTGTTTTGTATCTTTAGAACTAGTGATCTCCTTTTCTAACCACAAGCTCTGATACCAAATAAAGTCGATCAAGACACAAAACTTATAAAACGGTTTCTTTGTTTTATTTCTTTCTTTGCTTTCTTCTTCTAATGTTGTAGAGATCATCTTACATTAGGTCTCTTTATATATAGGACCTTCTTAGCTTATCCTATTACAAGTATATCTAGGAATCTTATCATTATCCTAAACATATAAGTTATTCTACTTATCTTTAATGAATAACTTGTTTCTCAATTAATCTTTCTTTTGAAGCTTATCCACCATGTACCAAAATGATAAGAGATTGTATGTTATTTGTTTCTGTTCCGCCCAACCTCCCTCTCTTGTATTCTACACTCTAGAAGTACAAGCCAAATATAGAGATCTTCTCAAGACGTCTCACACGTCGAGAGCCTGAGATCAAGACCCTAGTCTATAGATCTTTACACTGTATTCAAAAAGCCCCATTCTTTCTCTTCAAACTATTATTTATACTCCCCTCATTGTAACGGCCTCGTAACAACCCCTTAGTCCACGTCAACACTCACTTCCTCTTTATCTTCTTCCTCTCTTCTCACAGCTCCCTTCTTCTTACGGTAATACACCCTCCATGGCTTATCACAAAACTAAGTGCTTAGTGGCTCGATCTAGTAACAGAAACCAGCATGCCTGTTTATTTATTCTACTTCCATGGAAAAGACGTACAATAGGTTCTTATGAAATCTCTACGCAGACGTTAAAACGCCAAATCATCTCAACTTCAAGAATTATCATCATAACGATAGCTAGCCAACGCCTCAGGGTATAAGACAAATTCCGCACTCTCTTTCAATGTTGATGGTAACTCAGTGACAATATGGTTCTTCCCCAACACCGGCTTCAACTGCGAAACATGAAAAACCGGGTGTATCTTATAGTCAGCAGGTAGTTGCAAGCGATAAGCGACCGGCCCAATCTTTTCCAATACTGTAAAAGGACCATAATATTTCGCTGCTAGTTTGCGGCAAAACGTTTTTGCCAAAGTCTTCTGACGGTAAGGTCTGAGTTTCAAGAAAACCGAAGATCCCACCGAAAATTGAAGATCACGCCTATGTTTATCAGCACTGTTCTTCATCGCAGCCTGTGCTTTTATTAAAAATTCTTTAGCATGTTGCAACATCTCATCTCGCTCTTTCAACATAACCTCCAACTCAAAATTCATAGTAGAACCGTCTTCATACCGCAGCAATGATGGTGGTTCCCGACCATATACCAACTTGAAAGGAGACGTATGTGTGGAAGTGTGATAGGATGTATTATACCAATACTCACACCAAGACAAATACTTGCTCCATTGCTTGGGATTGGCAGACGTGAAACAGCGCAGGATTTGCAGACGTGAAACAACGCAAGTACGCCTCGAGGCATCGGTTCACCACCTCAGTCTGACCATCACTTTGAGGGTGATAGGCCGTACTAAACTTCAGAGATGTGCCTGCCAAGCGAAAACATTCCCTCCAAAACTTACTGAGAAACACGCGGTCACGATCTGAAATGATCGAAACTGGATAACCATGCAGCCTTACAATCTCACGAATGAACTTCTCTGCTACTGATGTTGCAGTGTAAGGGTGTTTCAAAGGAATGAAATGTGCGTATTTACTCAGTCGATCCACTACCACCATGATCACAGAAAAATCCTCTGCTTTCGGTAAACCATCTATGAAGTCCATGGAAACTTCAGACCAAATCATAGTAGGGAGTGGTATCGGCTGTAACAGACCACCAGGATTCAGTGTTGAGTATTTGTGGGTCTGGCATATAGTGCACTCCGACACATAGTGTTGAACATCGTCTTTTAACTTAGACCAATGAAACAACCTTTGAATGCGCTTGATTGTTTTCAACACCCCAGAATGCCCGCCAAATACCCCGTCATGATATTCCTGGAGTATAATCACAATATACTTTGATGTCTTAGGGATAACCAATCTTCCTTTGTAAAAGAGTCGACCGTTGATGATCGAGTAATGCTTTTTCGGATTTCTTCCCTGAACGATGTCTTGAATTTCTTGCTGTAAACCCGGGTCAGAATCAATTTCCTCCAACAAATCTTGCATTTGCAGGTTAGATGAAACTGTCAATGCGCACAAAAGACCTTCATTGTCAAACTTCGTATCCTGTGAAATACGAGAAAGTCCATCTGCTGCTTTATTTTCGATTCCGGCTTTGTAGATGATCTCAAAGTCAAAACCCAAGAGTTTAGTGAGCCATTTTTGATAATCCATAGAAATGTCTCGCTGCTCTAACAAAAATTTCAAGCTCTTTTGATCAGTGTAGACCAAAAACGTCTTCCCATCAAATAATGTTTCCAGCGTTGAACCGCCAGCACAATGGCCATCAATTCTCTTTCGTATATGGGTTTTAGCTGCTCTCTGTCTGTTAACGCCTTACTGAAATAGCAAATGGGCTTGTGGTTCTGCATAAGGACTGCTCCCAATCCAAACCCTGAAGCATCAGCTTCGATCACAAATATTTCCTGAAAATTAGGCAGCGCAAGCACAGGAGCTGTTGTCATTGCCAGCTTCAGTTGATCAAAAGCTACCTGCGTTTTTCCCGACCAATCAAAACTGTCCTTCTTTAATAGATCTGTCAACGGCCGTGCAATAACCCCATAACTCTTCACATATTTTCTGTAGTACCCAGTCAAACCAAGAAACCCCCTCAAACTCTTTATTGTTCTTGGGGATGGCCACGCTTGCATTGCTTCTGTCTTTGCTGGGTCGGTGGCCACACCTTCTTTAGAAATAATATGCCCCAAGTAGTCGACATGATCTTGAGCAAAAGCACATTTCTTGCGGTTTGCTAGTAAAGAATGACGCTTCAAGGTCTCTAAAACGATCTTCAAATGTTCACAATGCTCCTCCACTGATTTACTATAAACCAGAATATCATCAAAAAATACCAAGACGAACTTCCTGAGATACGGCTTGAAAACTGCATTCATCAGTGACTGAAATGTTGCCGGGGCATTACTGAGGCCAAACGGCATCACAACAAACTCGTAATGTCCCTCATGTGTCCTAAAAGCTGTTTTTTCGATGTCAGCTTCACTCATTCGTATTTGATGATACCCTAAACGAAGTGTTTATTCTTACAAATATTGTTGTGAGATCTCGTCCACTTCTCATCACAAGAGAAACAAATTCCATTTTTTTTCTTGTGTTCAAATTCAGCATCAGAAAGTTTCACTCGATTCTGACCCTTCAGAACAACAGCTTGAGTTGATTGTTTGACACTTGGGTCAAGTTGCTTTTGCTTATTGTTCCAAGCTTGGTTTGTCGGAGTAGCTAACGGTTTGAAGAAGGGACTTGTTGTCGACTTGACAAAACGTTTTTCTTGACCCTTCGCAGATGAAAACAAACGACAAAACTCACTATCTTCCATCTTAATCACTGCTTGAATGTGATCAGATAATGTGCGAGGCTCTTTCATCATTATAACCTCCTTCATTTCTCTTTTTAGCCCGTTGAAGAAGATGTCAATCTTGTGTGCTTCGGCTAACTTAATCTGAGAAGCTAACTCTTGAAACTCCCGCACATACTCAGCTATCGTGCCTGTTTGTTGTATACTGAACAGTCTTTTCCCCGGTGTTTTCTCAAATGATTCTGCAAATCTCGCTAATAGTCTCCTCTTGAAATCGAACCAGTCAATGAAATCCCCATACTCAATCTCGTAGTTAAACCAGCAGAGAGCATCTTCTTCCAAACTCAAAGAGGCTAATTCCAACTGATACTCCGGCGTTGACTGCATCACTCGAAAATACCTCTCTGCTTGTGCGATCCAACCAAACGGATTGATACCAGAGAAGATAGGCATCTCTACTTTCTTATATAATCCCTTTCGATTCTCAGATCTGTTCTCTACATTCCGATAACCTAGCTCAGGTTCCTTCCGGTACTGTTCAAAATGTCTAGGCGATACCTGATTCAAGTTTCGTGGATCTTCTTGCGTCGGATTAGCTCCACTCGATTCCGGCTGTGATGACCGAGGATTCGATTGTTGAATCGTAGCGATGAAAGCTGTCAGAGTCGATTCAAGACTCGAGAATCGCTCGTCCATCTTCGTCTCCTTCGATTGATTGTTCACCTCCGTTGTCGCTACAAATCTGTTGAATCGGTCGTCGAGACTATCGAATCTCCGTCGTAACTCATCGACGTTGTTATCCAACGCACCGATCCGCTGCATTGATTCTTCCAGAGTCGCTGATCTCGTCATCGTCGTCTCTTTCGCGTGAAACGAATGCTCACCGCACCAAATGATAAGAGATTGTATGTTATTTGTTTCTGTTCCGCCCAACCTCCCTCTCTTGTATTCTACACACTAGAAGTACAAGCCAAATATAGAGATCTTCTCAAGACGTCTCACACGTCGAGAGCCTGAGATCAAGACTCTAGTCTATAGATCTTTACACCGTATTCAAAAAGCCCCATTCTTTCTCTTCAAACTATTATTTATACTCCCCTCATTGTAACGGCCTCGTAACAACCCCTTAGTCCACGTCAACACTCGCTTCCTCTTTATCTTCTTCCTCTCTTCTCACAGCTCCCTTCTTCTTACGGTAATACACCCTCCATGGCTTATCACAAAACTAAGTGCTTAGTGGCTCGATCTAGTAACAGAAACCAGCATGCCTGTTTATTTATTCTACTTCCATGGAAAAGACGTACAATAGGTTCTTATGAAATCTCTACGCAGACGTTAAAACGCCAAATCATCTCAACTTCAAGAATTTTAATTCAGAGGTTCTGATCAAACAAAAAGGAAACGTAACCAAATCTCCAACCAGTTTCATCTCTAGGTCTGACCGGTTTTGGCATTGGCCGCAGCTAACATTGGCTCGAGCTCTCCTTTATTGTACAGCTGCAACGTATCTGTGCAACAAGAAAGATAGGGAGATCAAGTTATCAGAATGAAAAGAAAAAAAAAACACAAGCTATCGAGAAAGATCTTGAGAGTGTTGTACCTGAGCAGCCACCAATGTGCTTGCCTCCTGGTCATGAAATACAAAATAAGATTTGTAAAGTGATGGAGAATGCAAATGCAGTGACTAAGATGTCAAATATAATAAGGTTCGTGTTTAAGAAAAAATCTAATTTGAGGAAAGAAAATGTTGCCAAATGATGAAACAACAAACTAACCGATGAAAACATTAGGAACAGTGAATTGTCCAGTGAGTTTCTCCAAGACATTCTGCAGCTGCGACCCCTCTGCACCTGAAAATGTTGAAAAAAGACCAAAACAATGGTGAGAATGTGTGTTTCTAAGCGATACCATGAAGCAGAAAATGGTTTGGCCATAATAAGACAGAACAAGAATCATATATGTATATAGTTGAAAACAAGTATAAAGTAGATCCAGAGTAAAAGGGACATTGTAATTAAATCTAATTTGGCAAAACTAGTGAACCAGAACCATATATATATATAGAGAGAGAGAGGATAAAAGAAGTAGGGAGGGGTAGAGATACCAAGTTCATCGAGTTCAATAACGAGTGGCTTAACTTGAAGCCCATTGAACAACGACTTCACTTCCGACGAGTATCTTCACCCAAAAAACAAAAAACTCAGGTCAACCAGTCTCCAATTGAACAAAGTAAACAGAGAAGAGAGAACCTACGAGCACCAGGATTTGGAGTAGACAACCACAGGGTTTTCTGCTACAGTCGTTTTAACTGTCTCCTCCAAGGAAGATGACGATGATGACATGGCCCTCACGGAAGAGCCGTGGTGCGGTGGCCACGACACGACGAGCCGGAGAGGTGTGGGCTTAATAAGACATGTCCTTAATACGAGAGAGCTTCTTAACATGGACAAAGAGAATGGCCGATTTGTAAAAAACAGCGACGTCGTCGTCGATCTCAGGCTCCCGAGATTGGCTGATGCGGCCATGGCAGGCTGCGATGATTCTTCTCCTCTTTCTTTCTTTCTTTCTGAGCAATTTCTCTTCTCTTAATTTCGTTAAAAAAAAAATGAAAAGATATGTCTGAGCCCGGGTTCGAACCGGGGACCTCTAGTGTGTGAGACTAGCGTGATAACCGACTACACCACCCAGACTTTTTGAAATTTCTTGTTCTTTTTAATATTCATTTACGACCTTTCCGCATTTAATGTGAGCCTGTCACAGAAGATATTACTACATACACAAAAATTAAGAGCAAAGAACCAAAAGAAAAAAAAAAAAAACACTGGTTACCAGTCCTTGATGAGACATTATTTAAGAGTAACAAGTTTATTCAAACACTGAAAGAATATGCCAATGGTTCAACCGATATTCTTGGAGAAGCCTAACTTATTAGATAAATATCCCTTGTAAAGTGTAACTAACGAAACCACTTTGTGTATTTAAACATTGTAATCAAGTTAATGAAAGGCAAGGGAAATACTTCCAATAACATGGTATCAGAGCTTTAATGTTGTTGAAGCTCTTCACACAACAACCCACCTTCTAAATATTCTACCTTCAACTTCCATCGATAACCAAATTCTATTTCAAAAACTATTTAACAAAAAGCCCACATATGACCACCTTCGTACTTTTGGTTGCCTTTGCTTTCCAAATATAAACCACTCCAACCTTCACAAACTTGCCCCACGCTCAAAACCTTCTCTTTTTTCTTGGCTATCCCACTAATCACAAAGGATATCGATGCCTTGACTTAAAGACCAGAAAAATCATCATCTCTCGTCATGTGGTCTTTGACGAATCGATCTTTCCCGCTGCTGAGACACACAGCTCAAACTCGGCAGGCTTCTATCAATTCCTTGAAACAGAACCTTCACCTTTGTTTAAGGATATCTTACAATCTCCTCTTACACCGATGCTACCTCCACAAAGCTCAGGTTCTCCACCGGCTCTACCACTCCCCACCGTTCCTCCACCTCCTGCTAATATCAATTCTTCGCGTCATCCTATGACAACAAGAAGCAGAGATGGTACTCGCAAACAAAAAGCTCCTCTTTCCCTCACTGGTTCAACTGTTTCACCTCTTCCCAAAAGTCATTTACAAGCTTTGTCTGATCCTAACTGGAACCCAGCAATGGGTGATGAGTACGGTGCTATGGTTAAGAATAAAACGTTTACGCTTGTACCTAGACCCCCTGATACTAACATTATTCGTTCAATGTGGCTTTACAAGCATAAGACAGGTCCAGATGGGATACCACGATGCCACAAAGCTCGATTGGTTGCTAATGGGAAATCGCAGCAACAGGGACTGGATTATGACGAAACATTCAGTCCTGTGGTGAAACCAGTGACAATCCGAGCAGTTTTGCACTTGGCTTTGGCTAACGACTGGGAGGTCCATCACCTCGACGTCAAGAACGCCTTCCTCCATGGGAAACTCGAGGAAAGGGTCTTTATGCATCAACCTCCTGGAATGGCAGATCCTTCAAACCCTCATCACGTCTGGAAGCTAGATAAGGCTCTCTACGGACTCAAACAAGCACCCCGTGCGTGGAATGCTCGGTTCTCTACATTCGTTGAGAAATTGGGTTTTGTCAAGAGCTTCAGTAACACATCTCTTTACGTCTACAACAAAGGCAATGATCGCGCTTATCTGCTCCTTTATGTCGATGACATATTACTGACAGCTTCCACTCCACATCTACGACAAACCCTGAGCAATCTGCTTAAACAAGAGTTTGAGATGTCGGATGACGGCAAACTCTCCTACTTCCTTGGAATCCAAGCCACATACGACTCAAAAGGATTATTCTTGAGCCAGTCCTCTTACGCCCAGGACCTTCTTCTCCGCGCAAACTTGAAGGACTGCAAGCCTATCTCCACACCGGTTGACCTCAAATCCAAGCTCTCCTCTGAAGATGGTGCTAAGGTCGACGACCCCACTCAGTACAGAAGCATAGCTGGTGCCCTTCAGTACTTACCACTTACACGTCCAGATATCCAATACGCAGTGCATCAGCTTTGCCTTTACATGCACGACCCCAGGCAGCCTCATCTGATCGCTATGAAGCGTGTACTTCGTTATCTCAAAGGAACTTTTAGCCACGGCCTCCGCCTACACAAATCTTCCTCCACTGCGTTAACAGCATACACGGATGCCGACTGGGCTGGATGCCCGGACACTCGCAGATCGACATCAGGCTATTGCGTCTTCATGGGTGACAATCTCATCTTATGGTCCTCAAAACGACAACCAACTATCTCTCGATCCAGTTCAGAAGTTGAGTACAAAGGAGTTCCCAATGTTGTTGCTGAAACCTGTTGGATTTGGAATCTAATGCTCGAGCTCAAGATACCAATAACCTCCGCTACATTGGTGTATTGGTGAAAAGGTTGCAATGGGACAAATAAGAGTTCTTCATGTCCCCTCATCAGCTCAATATGCAGACATATTTACAAAAGGATTGCCATCTTCTATGTTCGAGGACTTCAAGTCCAGTCTATCCGTTCGTGAAAGAATATGCCAATGGTTCAACTGATATTCTTGGAGAAGCCTAACTTATTAGATAAATATCCCTTGTAAAGTGTAACTAACGAAACCACTTTGTGTATTTAAACATTGTAATCACGTTAATGAAAGGTAAGGGAAATACTTCCAATAACAAACACCTGCAAAATAGGTTTTTGTGAGTCTGTAAAATCCAAACATATCAAAAGTACACAAGAGTAAAACATGTGCTTTCCTCTCTTCCACCTCTCACATTAATTTTCATCTCAAGATGATGATCCTTCACTGTTTGGCTCACGAATCTGGATTGATGTCTTCGACAAGCTTGCTTCCAGTTCATCAAGCTCATCCATGTCCAAATCATCGTCATCGTCGTCATCTTCGTCCACTTCTTTTGAACTCTGTTCAGCAGCATCACCACTAGTCCTGCTTGTCCCTGCCTCTGTTTCTTTGCTCTTTGCCTGAGAAACAAAAACTCCATTAACATGACTTGGTTGGTTTATTGAATGATGAGTGTGAGAAAGAGAGAGAGAGAGAGAGAGAGAGAGAGAGAGAGAGAGAGTTAACCTTCTGTTCAATCTCTTCCTCTTCTTTTTCCCTCTCGTATTCTTCAAAAGCCTCAGCATCGTCCACAAACAAGCTTGCATTCGACAGAAACAGCTCCCGACCACTGACATCACACACACAATGAATCAGCTCAGCTTACCAGGAACAAAACAATCGAAAGTGATGAATGGTGGATTTACCTCATACGGTCGTTCTTAGCTCTCTCGGCCTGAGAAGCAGCCAGACCTGCATCTCTCTCAGCTATCTTCTTCCTCTTCCATTCCATGAATAGCGCAGGTGTCATTTGTGTTGCGGTTTTCAGTTTTGCACGCTGCAACAATTTAGAACAAGAATCAAAACTTCAGAGACCTAGCAGCTATGAGCAGATTGGGAAAAGCTGGAAGAAGAGGGTACTAAACCTCATTTTCGATTTCTTCTTCGACTGGCATCTTTTGTGACTCCTCTTCCAAGAGGGCCTTCATTTGAGATTTAAGGATATACCCAGGTGGAAGAGCGTGTCTGTAGTGACACTCTTTGCCACCATTGGGGCAAGCCCAGAACCACCCATACTGTTTCTTTTCCACCGCGTCCAGAAAATACTTGCATACCTATAATTTATTTAGGATCCAAGATGTTTTAGAAATAATTACTTCTCTTAGTATAAAATTAAGAAACAGTCACATCATCATGATAAACATGTCGTTTAAATCACTACCATCACCAGAAGCATGAGTTACGGTGAAGCATGATCCAAGTGAGGAGAAAGCAATAAGGAACAACGGAAGGAAAAAAGATCGTGTAGGAACCAAATAGCTCCTAAGATGAACCATGCTATTAGCAAAGTCAGCATAGGTGAACATAAACCCCAATATCAGCTAAAACTAACGACACTAACGCATCACACTTTGCATAATCTTAGATTATGGCTGAATATTTGTACAAGAGAAACTATTATATATTACAAAACCAGAAGCCCTCAATCAACATGTCCCAAAAGGTAGCCAATAACAAGTTTTGAGATACAGCGAGAGAAAGAAGAAAGCACTTACAATATCAGTTGGCTTATTCTGGTTATATTCATTTTTCTTCGACTCCACAACCTTTTCAAGGGTCTCTTGATCCCACTCCTCCATATCTCCATCTTAAAACAAATATTAAAAAAAAAAATTAACATAAGACCATCGTTAATCAAGAACAGAAGGGATGTAAATAAAAGGGCACTTTGTTGCTGCACTTGTGGTGGGTTTACCTTCATCACGCTTATCGCTGTAAATATCGATCTTCTCACCCTTCCTCTGAATGTTCAAATCATGAGAGAATTTGCACTTGAATCCCTTCTGACACTGCCCTGCCTTGAAAAACTCACACAGGATTGACTTTGGATCCACACCTGCCAAAAACAACCACCAAATTCTATAAATACATCGAAACACCAACATCAAAACAACACAGGGAAGACTGAAACTTTATATCAGAGCATTTAGTTAATGGAAAAACAAAAACAAAACATTACCTACAGGAACTTTAGGCTGACTAATGGCAACCTTGAACAACTCATTCAACTCCTGTTCTCTGGCTTTCTCTTCCTCTTTCTTTTTCTGCCCTCAACAAACAAACAAAAAAACCATTTTCTTTTGGTAAGAGCTTAATCGAAGAAAGAACTGACTGCTACAGCAACAAACTATCTCTCTAACTCCAAAGCATCAAGAAACTCAGAATCCCAATTTCATCAGAATATTAAAATAGATTCAAGGAATGATTTGTTCGTTACCTTGGCTGCAACTTTAGATGCGTCGGGTTTAGGCTGAACAGATTGCTTGAGACTCTGGACATACTTCTGTACGTTCTTGCTCTTGTTCTTGTTTTTCAGACCAAAAGTTTTGTCTTCCACTTGCTTCTGCTTTTTCGCCAAATCAGCCTTTGGTTGTTGCTTTGGAGGCATCTTCTTCGATCAAATCAAATCCAATCCAATCCAAAAAGGACAACACAAACTTCTTCTTTTTTGATGTATATTCGACAAGGTTCTATAGCTAATGTATCAAAATTAGGGTTTTTAAAATTAAAAAAAAAAAAAAAAAAAAAACA